>NW_008590251.1:0-277 GCF_000691845.1 Merops nubicus
GTTAATCAGAGGAGCTTTAGCTGAAAAAGAAAATGGTAGTTGAGAACCCAGTACTTGAGACAGGGCTTCAACAGAGCTGAGTACAGTTGGAATGGAGAAACATGTGCTGGTGCTCCCCTGCATGGAACTGTGTGGCAATATCGTCTCCAACATGCATTCAGAGAAATCTATCCTACACAGAAGTGCCCCAATGAAGGAGAAAGGCCTCCATGGAACCACATGTGCATTCAAGTAGGCAGAACCCTGGCAGGGCTGGAGGAACCCAGGGCACCCCAGG
>NW_008590252.1:0-353 GCF_000691845.1 Merops nubicus
TTTGGGGGGGGGGAAGGGCTTTTTTAGGGATGGCTCCAGGGCTTGGTACCTTCCTATCATAAGCAGGGACGAAGGTGAGGAATTCATCCACGTGGCCCACGCTCAGCCACTCCGAGTAAATCTCCACTGGTGCCTGAACTTTCTGGGCGTAAAGAAAATCCCTGATGGCCTTGGACATCCGCCGGCCAGAGGCCCTGGGGAGCACAGGGAGGAGGAGAAGGAGGAGGAGGAAGAAGAGGAGGAGGAGGAGGAGGAGGAGGGAAAAAATGGGTGCCCGTCACACCCCTCGCCAAGATTTACCCCCAGCCTTGCCCCGAATGTCACCCCCGAGGGGGAGAAGATGCATCTGCCCA
>NW_008590252.1:380-15893 GCF_000691845.1 Merops nubicus
ATTTGGATGGGAAACGCTGGGAGGAGGCTGGAAATAGTCTGAGGATATGTATGTAGAATACATTTTAATATATCTAGATAGCATAGATTCATATATTAATTATATATTACTATATCTATGGTATATAAGAATATATCGAGACTGTATGTTAATATATCCAGATCATATATTAATATATTATGTCTGGATGCCTCTATTATATATTCTTGTACCTATAATATACATTCATATAGATCTATATTCTTCATCTTTCTTTATCTAGGCTGTATATCTCTCCAGGCAATCCTGCCTTACATCCCCCATCCTGCTCGAGCAACCTTTGGGTTTCATTTCCCCCATCCTCCCAAATCCTAAATCACTCTTATCTTAGACAGAGCAGCAGGCTGGGAAAACATTAATTAAACTTCTAGTAATAAGGGATAATTACAGTCCCAGCGAGGCTGGGAAAATGCCATTCACTCCCTGCTGTAACTGAACCACCCCCCCCCAGCTGGCAGCAGGGCCGGGGTGGGAGCATTCCGTGTGTTATCCCAGCTCAAACCCCGCCTGGATCCATCCCAGTTGTTCTTTCTTCAGGAAAAGAAAACCCCTTTTGTGGAGGATTTTGCAGGGTGCTGTTGTTCCCGCCGGGGCTGCCTCGAGCTCTGTGCCCAGAGCAGAATAATTTCCAGTGATTCAGGATTTTACCCTTTCCTGGATTCCTTTGCTTTTCCTTCTGATAGGGGAAAAAATAAAACCCAATAGCCTGGATGTTTAGGGCACTGTAGGAGGGGAGGAAAAGCATCAGTGGTGTGGGAAGGGGTGAAACCCATCCCATTGTAGGAGGGGAGGAAAAGCATCAGTGGTGTGGGAAGGGGTGAAACACATCCCATTGGAGGATGGGAGGAAAAGCCTCAGTGGTGGGCGACAGGATTTTGTAAGGGATGAAGGGATAACGATGCGAATCTGGGGTTGGATGGGAACTGGCCCCAAATTCCCGTTTTGATGGCAACCAGCCCCAAATTTCCACTCTGAAAGGGCACACAAGGGTTTTCAGTGCTTCCCTGTGTCCTGGAAGAAAGGCTGGAGCTCCTCCTGCATCTCACCAGGGCAGGGGGCTGCCGATGAGGATCCTCCCCAGGGGATACTCCTTCCCTCGCACCGTCACCGGCGGGCTGACGTCCAGGTTGCCAAAGGAGTCGAGGCTGGTGACAGCTCTCCCGGGGGGCTCACAGGTCACGTAGCCAAAATCTGGGCCCTGGGGAAGAGGGGAGCGGTGACAGGGACCCCCCCCCAGGCTGGGGACTTGGGGAAGGGGAGGAGAAGGGGGGTTGGCAGCACCACGACGCACCAGGATCTTTTTAAAAGCAAAGTCCTTCAAGCCTCTGTTCCTGGGCGAGTCGAAGACGACAGGGAAGGTCTTGTGTGGTGCTTCCACATAGCCAAACTCCAGCTCATCCTGTTGGGTGAAGGAGGAGGAAGAAGAGGAGGAAGAGGAAGAGGAGGAAAGCTCCTGGCAGGGTGATAGCTCTCTCGGTGAGGGGTGTGGGGAGGGTGGAGCAGGAAATGTGGCAAAGGTGGCAGAGCCTGACTGTTGCCCTCAACCTCCAGGGAAGCTGCTGCTTTGCTCTCCTGGGGGGTGACACCCCACCCAGCACCACAGTGCTGGCACCAGGCAGCCCTGGGGGCCAACAGGAGCCCACAGAGGACAGGGAAGGGGGACAGGGGTGGCAGGGTTTGGGCATGCTGCAGGGTGCATGCAGCACATCCAGCCCCACACCGCAGCCTCCAGGCAATGGGGACCCTCTTGCCATGCCACATGGAGACCCTCGTGCTGTGGGCACCCTCTTGCAATGTCCTGTAGGGTCCCTCCTGCAGTGGGGAGCTCCTTGCAAAGCCTCCCGGGGTCCCTTTTGCTGTTTCTCATGGGGTGCCTCTTGCAGTGGGGACCCTTGTGAAATGAGGTCCCTCTTGCAATGCCCCACAAGGTCCTTCTTGCACTGGGAACCCTCTTGTAAAGCCCCATGGGGTTCCTCTGGCAATGCAGGTCCCTTTTGCAATAGAATCCCCTCTTGCAATGCCTCCATGAGGTCCCTCTTGTGGTGGGGTCTCTCCTGCAGTGGGGCCATTGGGTCCCTGGACAATGTCCCTGGCCATGCTGGTTGCCACCAGCAGCAGCATTTCCCTGTGCTTTAGAGTTCACAGTTTCCTGGTTCACCTCTTAGCATCAAGGTGCTTCCCCAAGCCACTCAGCTCATCCCTCCCAGGGGTGTCAGCAACAAGGGTGACACCCCCCGTGCCCTGTAAGGCCCCTGTAAGAGGTCCCCTGTAAGGGACCAGGAGGTCCAAGTGTTACAAGCCTTGACTGATGACCTGGATCCAGCGGTCACTGCGGGTTTCCACCTCTGAGCAGATGGTCAGCTTGCAGTTGGCTTTCCTCAGCAGGCCACGGATCCCTTCCAGAAAGACCTCATTGGAGTCTGAGCCCCACTGGATGCTGGAGGGAGAGGAAGGGGCAAAGGCTGCAAGGTGGGGAGGGGAATCACAAGAAGCCCCCCACCGACCCAAACCACGCAGCCCATTCCTCATTCATTCCTAAATGTGCTGGGTGAGAGTCCTGTGTGAGGTGAGACCCTGGAGGGGTCCTCCAGCCTTTCTCCTTGGGGTTGCAACGAGTGCAGCAGCACCAGTGGGCTCCCTACCCAGATGTTGCCTCCACTACAGCATGTGTAGAGAGCCTGGCTCACCCTATAGCTGCTCTGTAGCAAAAAAAAAGGGTTGAAAACTTCTCCTTGGGTAGTCTCCCAAGGCATGAGAGCGATGGGTTGATGTTCCTCCTACCTGCAGACAAAAACCTCCATAGGCTGCTGGGTGTTGGGTGTCATTATCCAGGGTGCCACGCGGAAAACCACCGTATCCGTGAAAATTGGGGTGCCCAGGGAGTTCTAGGAGGGGCAAAAACATCAGGCTGGAAAACCCCACCACGGGGAGACTTTGCAAGGGAGGGGGCAAAACCCACATACCTTGTGGGGGACCTCCAGCAAGCTGGCACTGAAGGAGACCAACCCAGAGAAGCCCACGTTGGGGAAAGCCAACCCTTCCACGTAGAAGGTGTTTTCTCCATGGCCAGCGTGGTCCAGCACGTAGGAGAGCTTGTCTGGCCCCAACACAGGTTTGTAGTGGGGGTATGAGTCACTCCCTGGAGAAACACCAAAATACCCAACCCAAGATGGGGTGAACAACCCGTCCACCAGGCTGGAAGGAGGCACCAGCGAGGGGGTGGCCGGTGCCAGAGTGGTTTGCAGAAGAGCAGGCGTGCCTCCTCTTCTTGAGAACACACTTGGTCTTCCTCATACAAAGAGGACTCTATACCCTCAGGTCCAGCCCTTTCAAGGTGTGTGGCTCGAGTTAAGGATCTAATGATATCCTTGGGTTCCCTGACCTGATTTTCGTCGGGGATCCAGCCGCCAGGGTGTTCAAAGGCAAAATGTGCTGCCTGACAAGATGAGCTGCTTTGGCGGCTGGGTCATCGCCCGCGCCGAGAAGGTGCCGGGAGCCACGTCGGGGTTATGCTCCCCGTGGGAATGTCAACGTTTCAGCCCCCCCTCCGTGAGAAAAGCCTTGGTTTGAGCCTTTTTTAACCCTTTTCTCTTTGATTTTTCCCCATACAACCTGTCTTGTGCGACAGCAGAGGAGGTTTGGGGATAAAGGAATGTTTCCAGCAGCTGGAGGTGCCCAACCCTGAGCCACACGGTGAAGAAAAATTTGAGACTTTCCCACCACGGGGCCAGGAAAGGAAGGAAGGAAGGAAGGAAGGAAGGAAGGAAGGAAGGAAGGAAGGAAGGAAGGAAGGAAGGACTCACGGATAGCATGGAAAACTCTCACTTTATCTGCATCCGACTCGGGGACGTGCAGGACCACCTGGTACTCTGAGAAGATAGCACTGGGCCCTTGAGTCCGCAGCACCATGAGGGACATGTCCTGAAGGTCTAGGGTGGGGAAAAGATGGAGACAGAGGACACGGAGAGATGGGGTGGAGGTGAAATGCCCCAGAGAGAGGTTTTAGGGCAGATTTGCAGATTCCAGCTTACCTGCAGTGGTCCGTATGTCTGCCTGGCCGCTGTCTGTCCCCCCTGCCCCGGGGCTGTCCCGGTCACAGTTGACCAGCAGCACAGCACCTTGCCCATCAGGACCCCACGTCCACTTGGCCTGGAGGAGAAGCACCCAAAGGATATTGGAGCAAGATTTTCCCCCCAATCCCAGCCTCCTCCTGAACCAGGAAAACCCCACGGCCACGCTTGGAGGACAATCCACAGCGTGCAGTCAAGGCTGGTGGGGACACAGCAGCGATGCTCTCAAGCCACTGAAGTTCCTAACCTCAGCTTCTGGCAGGGTCAGCAAAGACTATTTCAAATGGATTTCAGATCTTATCTTCTAACAAGCCAGAAAGTATCTGCCAAGCCCCATCTGGACTCTGCTGTTTGTAGCCACCATCTCCTCTGGAGGTATGTTTGCACAGCCAGTTGGGCTGCAGCCAGTTCCCGGAGCGATGCTCTCAAGCCACTGAAGTTCCTAACCTCAGCTTCTGGCAGGGTCAGCAAAGACTATTTCAAATGGATTTCAGATCTTATCTTCTAACAAGCCAGAAAGTATCTGCCAAGCCCCATCTGGACTCTGCTGTTTGTAGCCACCATCTCCTCTGGAGGTATGTTTGCACAGCCAGTTGGGCTGCAGCCAGTTCCCGGGGCGTGAGTGCCCAGGCACATGCAGATTTCTTGCCAAAGGGTTAAATCCCTTGCTGTTTACAAAACCTGCAGCTGGTTTGTTTAGTGGCATGATTTAAGTGTGAAAAAGAAAGAAAAGGAAAAAGAGAGAGAAAGAAGAGAGAAAAAGAAAAAGGAAATGAAAGAATAGGGAAGAGTATTTTCTCCTATCCAATCCTTGGGGCTGGACTGGAGAGACAGGAGATTTTGGCATGGAATAAGAAAATAAAACCTCTTCCTCCTCCATTAGTAGGTTGAGAATTGGCCGTGTTACTGTCTCCAGTCAGGACACCAGTGACACCACCCAGGTCCCTGTCCCCCCGGGGGTGTTGGGGGCAGAGCCTGCAGATGGCTGCACCCCATGTTGACCTTCTGCCCGTTGCCTACAGCACAGCTCCTCCTTACCTTGTCCTTCCCCTTGCTCTTCACTCTGCCATTACGGTTCAGGTCCACGTCCAAGGATATCTCTGAAACATGTAGAGAGAAAAGGATGCAACCTTTCTGCCTTTTTGGCAGAGGAACAAGTGCTTGGTGGCATTTTGGGCTCGTCCTCACCCAACACCAACCCCACCTTCACACCCCAAAGCTGCTCCAGACCCAAAGCCTCCAACAAAATACTGATAGAAAAGTCAACCTGACTTTTTTCATGGCTTTAACCCTTCAGTCTTCAGCTATCTTCTCCTGCCTTGGTTCTCCCACCAAGGAGAACCCACTCCATGACATATCTTGTGTTTTCACCCATTTCATATTGACTACAGCGTTTTTCATGAAGCTGAAACATGGTGGAGGCCTGAAAGTGTTTTCACTATGGGTGAGTGGACACCTAAATAATTACTAGGCTTGATGCAACATTTGAGGAGGACTTTCCCTCTTCTTGACCCAATTCTCTGTCTCTGCAGCAATAAAGTGAAACTTTACCAGTGGCCTCATCTAAACCCTACCTAGACCTGTATGAAGCAGATACAGAAACTCCTCCAAATGGGCTGCAGAGCGTGTGGAAAACACAGGCCCTGAAGCAGAGACTCTCCTTCTCCTTGATGAGGAGAGGAGGACATGGAGAAGCTGGAACTGAAGCTCTAAATCCAAGGAAGCAAAGAGCAGTTGTGAGGGGAAAGCCCCGTGGACAGGGATGCCCATCAGTCGTGGGACGTGGGAAACCATCACCCTCTCCAGGTGCAATTTTGGGAGGCATATGCATGACTTAAGGACACAGGTCTGACTGCCATGTGAACGTGCCTTAGAAAATCCCAAATTTAGGATAATTAACCCATCCAAGTGGAAGGCTCTGCATCCAGACTGATTGTCTAGACTCCCTTTGTAGTCAGCAGGGGAAAATGGGCAATTCAAGGGAATGATTCATCTCATCCTAAACTTCTGAAATAGGTCAGACAGCTACACTTGGGTGCCTAGTCCTCTTCAGTAGCTACAACGGAGGTCGAGGAGGGGGGTGCCAGCCAAGATTGGGTGAGAGAACCTCCTCTGGATCCTCTTCCACCAACGCAATGGTCTTGGCAAGCAGAGGAGGATGCTCGGTGTGTGCGTTGGGTGGGGACACGGCCCAGCCTGTGTCTTTTTTACACCATATAAGGCAGCCTAATAACCTTTTAATTGTCTCCCTCTTGCTCGTCAGCATCAGTCAACACCCAACCCATCACTGCACGCTGCAGATGGGCAGCCCGAGCCCCTCACTTTAATCCCCTGCCATGAACCCAGCTAGACCTTGGCATCAGGAAGGGTTGGCCAGGTTTGACTTTGGTGCTGTAGGACTTACCCACGCAGGTGAGATACAACCAAGCCACCGAGAGCTCGTTGCCCTCCCGTCCATAGTATGAAATCTTCACCTGGGAAGACATCACCAGATCACAGCCCAAGTCTTGTGTCCTGTCATGCTAAGTAGGTCTTGCCACTCATTGGGCTGACCAACCAACGCTATAGAACAAGCTCTTGGAATGTTCATCCGGAACATTCTCCATTAATCACAGTTCCCCTGAACCATTTCTGCCTCGTTCAGCACAAAACCAAGCATGAAATAAAGCCAAGCTTGTAGGATTTTTGCTGCCTGGCGTGGAGTTCCAGACACCAGCTTTTGCAAGTGCTGCTCTCTCATCGTCAGGGCACAAACTGTCATCTCCTTCTCCTTCTTAGTTTCAGTTTTTGTCTGCAATAATTACACAATTCTCTTTAAGTCTGAGTTTTCTCCCTGATGAAAAGTCAGCACTACTTAGAAATGCTCAAGCCTGCCCATAACCCTCCCTTCTCTCCTAAGAAGCTTGATGTCCCTTTCCAGTTTTGGTGCATAAGAAGCAACCAACCTTGTTGTCATTGACGCTCCTGCTGGTGACATCAATGGTCACGACCACCTCTATATCAGGATCCAGGGGCCACCTGGAGTTGGCCATGGGTTTTGTCGTGGGGCTGTGGATGATGTGGACTGTAACCGCAGAGGTGGCGTGGACGTCGAATGACGTGGCACCTTTGGGAGTGGATCTGAAACAGAGAGCAGCGTTGGGTTATAGACCAAGTTGTCCCTCCTGTTCTCCATTGTGGAGCCAAAGAGTTGAACCTGGAATTAAAATCCAGCTTGAACTGGGTGGAAAGGACTCAGAAACCATCTTCGGGTGGTGAAACGCGTCATCTGAATTTTATACGCATTATCTCTGTGGTGGTGTTGAGCAAGCACAGCTCCCACTGGAGCTTTGGCACGTCCAGCCGTGGTTAAGCCTAGATTGTGAAGCGCTGAAGTTTGGGCATCCACAACAGCAAGAAACCCCCCAAAAAATTTCAGCATCCCAGGACAAAACCCCGACAAAGAGCCGGGTGAATCTCTGATGTCAACCATCTGGGGAGATGGTTATTGCGGGACCCTACCCTGACTTGAGTGATGCCCAGACTGGAGCAGAGCCTGAATCTGAGCATGGAGAACCCACACCTCACCAGCATGACATCCCTTGCCTTTGATGTGCTCCCTACCTGCTCATTACAGCCCCAGCACCTCCATCCCAGGAGCACGAGTGCTCCGACCTGTCTACCGTTGGGAGCCAGCCTCCCCAGCCACACTCAAAAAGGGACAGGGTGGTAAATTTGAACAGTGAGAACCAAAAAAAAAAGAATCCCCAAAACACAGAGAAGATCTATTCCCAGTGCTGCTCTTGGCATGGCATCCCTGATGCCTGCAGCAGCTTGTAAGGGGAGATTAAAGCTTCATCTCACTTGTCACCCCTCGTATTTAACGTGGTGCAACGTCGTAAATCCACCTGCACGCTGCTGCACGCCATGACTGCCCAAATTTGAGTCCATTTGCCCTGATTTTACAGCCTTAGCATCTCAGCAGCACCACCAGATTCCCACCATGTTCCATTTTTCCACCCCCAACCAGCCCAAACCACAGTCAAAGCTTGATGGCTCCATCCCCAAGTTCTCTGTGGCCAGTGGTCTCTGGGAAAAAAAAAAAAGAAGCCAAATTTTTTAGTGGAAAGAGCATCCATCATCTGCTTTTTTTGGATCAAAGCTCAAATTTGCTCCTGAGGAGCCATATCAGCCCATTTTGGAGCTTGGGCTCTATCTTTAAATGGGACTGAGCTTGCTTTGAGTTGAACCCTAGGAAAGAAAATATTGCAACTACTAGGTTTTAGCTATTCCCATCTGGCTGAGAAGAAAGATGCTACTTTTTTCGGGCAGCTGAAGATCAATCCAAAGCCCTTTGTGGGCCACGACAGCACGTCCTGGCCTAGCTCCAACACACAACCCCAATAATTGCCCCGGATGCGATGCCGACCGGCTCGCCCTGCAGTCTCTATCATTATAAACATGATTTATTAAATAATGACAAGGTAACAGCAGGGTAAACACAGCCTCCTATCTGGCCAATAAAGCAAAGCTCATATTTAATGCTAGAAAAATCCCCTTTTTTGTGAAATCACCCCGTGCAAACCTGCTGGTGGCTATTTTTATTTTTCCCCCCCCTTGTTTTAACTCCGGCCAAGCTGCTCATCTTGAATTGCTCTTGCCTCATGTTTGCACAGCCAGAAATAGACCCCGCTTAGCTGGGGTGTGCACGGGCTCTGACACGCTTTGACACCTCACATCTGCCAGAGCCAACGTCCCTCCTTTGGGTGCAGCTCCCCGTGGGACATCACCCCTTTCCAACAGCCCCAAGTGGGACGCGTCCCCCACGCAAATCCTTGGACGGACCCGTTCTGTGGGCTCCAAAGGAGCTCAGATTTTCCCCCTAGCCCCCGTTTCTCCTCCAAGCAAAGAGCAAAGCCACCCTTGGGCTCCCCCAAACCCCATCAGCCCTATGGAAAACCATGGGGACACCTCCATCCCAAGCCTTACCGGCGCGTGTCGAGGAAGACCTCGGTCCCCAGCACGCAGACCCCGTAGGTGGCGTGGCTGGTGGACATCTGCACGACGTGACGTTGGGGCATGATGTGCCAGGGACGGCGGCTGGACCTGGAGGAAGCTGCTGCCTGGCTTTGTAGGTAAACCAGCAGGACTGGATTAAAAGGCAGGAGAATTTAACTCCTCCTTCCCTCGATGACGGGGTTTAGCCAGGGGACCCTGGCGTCTCCACCTCCACCACCCTGCAGAGCTGCCGCCCCGCTCGCTCGGGGAGGTGGAGGCAATAAGGTGGCCCCTGAGGGGGATCAGGCAGCTCTAGGGAGGAGAAGTGGGGCAAAGGGGCAGGATGGGGTGGCTGACACCCAGCCTTACCTTGGGATGCTCAGCAGTGAGCTCTTTTGGGGTTTATTCTCCCCTTTTTATTCCCTTACAGCTCCATATAAGGACCTGAAAGCTTAATGCATTAAACATTTCACCTCCTCCTGGTCGCAACATGGTTGTTTGGGGTTATTATAATACACGGTATCATTAAAATAAAGTATTTTCTTTAAAACAATCCAAACTTTCCATCTAGCCTCTCTCCAGGTGACTCACGGCCTCGGCTACCCCATTAGAGCAATGCCCGAATAAAGCCCAACAAAAGGAAATGTTTGTTCAGGTTGGTCCTTCCCATCAGAACAGCTCCCGAGGAGCGCGACAGGCAGAAACGGGTGCAGGGAAAACTGGTTATTTAGCAGGCAGGGAAGGGGAAAAAAAAACAAACAGCAACAAAACAACGAGAGGCCTTCAGTGGAAATTAAAAAGTTCTCGGTGTTTTGCTTGGACCTCGCGTTTCGGGGGAATTGGGGTTTTTAGGGCATGCAGCAAAGCTCCCACGGGAAACATCCCCAACCCTGGTAGATGTCATCTGCCAGAGACAGTTCTCCCTCTCTCGGGGTCATCCCAGGAGGTTTCACCTGCCTGCAAAGAGGCTGGGTGGGATGAAAGCAGGAGGGAGGTCCCAGGGACAGAGGAAAAAGGCAGCACAGGGGTGGAGAGCGCAGCGACAGCCCCGTTGCCACAAGGTTCATCCTTGGAGCAAGGGGAACGTGGGGCGACGTGGTCATATCAGTGATGCCATGGGTAGGGGAGGGCTGGAGCCAGGAGAACCCCAGTTTTGGGAGCAGCAGGACCCTTTGCAAAGCAAAAAGGTCAAAGCTGAGTGGAGCTCGAAGGGCTGGTCCCCACCACTGCAGGGAGCTGCGTGCGCTCAGCCCGAGGAGCGGCGACCTGCACGCACCTTCCCCTGCAAGATCAAACCAGCTGCTTTAAACATCTCCCAGCCAGGCTACATTAAAGGGCTGCTTCCCACTTTAATTGCAGCAGGATAAAAAAAAAAAACCCAACAGCATCGTGTCTCGGACGCGAGAACGGCTTTAATAAGATCGTGGGAGCCTGCTGGGGTGGCTGGGATGCTCAAGTGAGGAACACCAACAGCATTTCCATGCTCTGCAGGACTTGGCCTTGCTGGAGATTTTAGATAAAACCCCATTTCCTGAAACCCAACAACAAGGCAAACTCCTGATGTTCATAAAGTTGTGGATTATGTTGGTTCTCCAGCCCTCCCGGGGGAGCACGAGCCTTCACACAGCCCTAAAACCCCTCAAGCTGGGGTGAAGCAGAGCCAGCACAGGGGGCAAGGAGCTCGTTGCATCCTCCAAGGAAAACTTTGGCCACGGAAGCATCTTTACCGAAGAGAGCTGCAAATTGGGTTTCCCACTCATGACTGCTGGTCACACTGGTTTGGACTGGGCACGGTGCTGAGCTTGCCGCCTGCTGTGATTTTAGCATCACATCCTGCTCGGCTGGTTTGAGGCCTGTGCTGGACAGGCAACACACCTTAATCCCCACGGGGTCAGGCTGGCACGGTCTGTAATCTGGAGGGAGGTGGAGGATGGTGGTTTTGGGGCTCCCAGCAAGCACGAGGGCTTCAGGAGAACATCAGCAGAACGTTTGGGAGCGCACGATTCTCTCCAGACTCCTCCAGCATTGCACCCACCCGAAGAGGATGGAAGGCACGGTGCCGAAACCTCATCTTTGGTTTGGGTTTGGGGTGGTGGTGGTGATTTTGTTTTCCCCTTTTCTTATTGGCAGGTTTAGTCACGGCACATTTGGAGCCGCCACGGTCACTGCGGATGCTCGCTCAAGCCCAAAGCACCTCAGCTTCATTGGGTGGTACCTACACTCACCTCTTCTTCCTCCTCCACCTGCTATTAGCACCAACATGCCCGTGCAAAGGGAAAAAGGATGATTTTAAGTCATCTGGCCCATTCAGAGCTGAGTGTCTCTTCCTAATAACACCTTGTCCTCAGAAGTTCCTCTGAAGATCCCCGGTGCGTGGCAGATGGGATCCTGCCTCTCCATTGCATTGAGCCTCGTGTTTTGGGGGCTCATTTCACCTTTCCCCCCCTAATTTCAGCTTGTTTCTAACCGTGATGGAGCCAGACTCGATGCCCCAGTGCTCCCCCAGGAACCCCAATTATAGCCCAGACCCCCTCGGGGCGTTTCTTCTCACCCATCCTGCGCTGCCACTCTGCCAAGGAAAGTTTGATAATCTCCCTAAGCCGATAATTACACCCTATTTATTACTCTGCATATGTAATTGCAGGCAAGAATTTTTAAGAGCCATGTCAGCCTAATTACTTGCAGCAGGGCAAGGCATCGAACCAGTTATCAAGTCCCGCTCGGGTTTGCATGAGGGTTTATTTATTTTCTTTAGGTGTGTAGCTGTAACAGCACGGCAGGAGCATCCCAGACAGGCACCCAGGAGTCTGTCTTCTTCCCCATCCTACTTGGAAGCCAGGAAAGAAAGGCAGGATGTTGTTTGGAGCAGTGAAAAATGCTTTTAAAGCAAGTAAAAACCAAGAGAGGTTGGTCCCTGTTGTAGTAAAAAAGATCCACGGCCAGGACTTGTCACAGCTGGCTTTACAACCACCTTTTCCTGGCTGAAAAAGCACCAAAAATCCACCCCCCATCCTCCCTTCTCCCCAAAATAAATGCATCTGCCTGCTGGGAGACTTCATATCTGGCAATCCAAGAGCAAAGCACCCCATAAAACTGCTTTGCCCCCTTCCCTGGGGGGCTGGAGCCGTGCACGTCCCCCTGTTCTCACCCTGCCCACGCTCCCCCCCCAGCTCTGCAGGGAATTTGCTGCCCTATAAATATCTCCCTGGCTGGGGTGGTGGGTTGGATCCCCCCCCCCCCCCACCCCAGAGAGAACAATAAAGCCACGGGTGGGCTCAGCTTCACCCCAGCTCCTTCAGCCCTCATTGGGATGGTTGCCTGGCTCTTCCAAAATAAAGCCAGCGAGGGCAGGAATGGGCAGGAACGGGCAGAGCCTCACGGCTCCAGCAGGACAGGCACCTGTTTGCACCTCCTAAACGTGAAAGGTCAGCTTGAAAGGACTCCACGAGGGGAACATTTCCCTCCTACTCTTTGCAATAAGGCACAGGGCTGCAGGGAAGGAACGGTAAAACCACCCCAAAAGCTTTCACCAAGCACCCACAGAGCTTAAACCCTCCACCCCCTGCACCCACCAGCTCGGGCTGCTCGGGGAGATGCTGGGTGAGGAGCACGTGGGAAGTGTCAGGAATCAGCTCGCCCGGGTTGTTTGGAAGCTCCAGTGCTGGGCTCTGTTCCCAGGTCCTGGAAATTAGGGCGGGCAGAGATCCATCAGCAGCAGGGAAGTTTGTGCAGAGCAGCTTCTCATCTGCTTGATCTGATTTTTCAAAAGAAAACAGAGAACTCCTCTGACCAGATTGACTCTAGCCAGGAAACCACGAGCCTCCAACCACCCCCCTGTCTGTACCTTCTGTGGTGGTTTACTGGGTCTGATCTCCTACCTGACAGCACAGAGCAGAGCCTGCATCCCAAAACAGCACTTCTGCCTCCTGAAAAATCCCATTCTTGCAGCATAACCCCAGGTTTCTTCAGCACCTCGTGGGGGGAGCTGCCCAGATTGCTCTGCAATGGGGTCAGACAGGTCCTTGCACTTGGCCCCAGCACTGGACACAGGTATGGAGATGGTGCCTCAGCCACCTCTCCAGAGCACGATCACCCTGCTCCTTCCTCCCCAGAGGAGATCCTGCAATGAGTGGGTGCTTTGCCAAGGCCTCTGCCAGAAGGATTTGGGATTTTCCCCACTGCCAGAGGAGCTGCAGTGGCTCCATGAAGACCTCCAAAGGCTTGCAGAGTTTCCAAGAAGCTTTGAAGGACTAAGGTTTGCAAAGAACCCAAGAAGCTTATAATGAACCTGTGTGGCTAGCAAAGAACCCCAAAGGTTTGCAAAGTCTTCAGGACTCTTGCAAAGGCCCCAGAAGTTTGCAAAGACTCTGAAAAGCTTTGAGAGACTCCAGAAGGCTTGCAAAGAACCCAAGAAGCTTTGAGAGGCCCCAAAAGCCTTGAAAGACCCCCAAAGCCTTGCAAAGCTCCAACCTGGCTTCCAAAAACCCCAAGAAGGTTGCAAAGACCCTCTTCTCCTTTCACACCAAAAGACCTGTGCAGCAATGGGGAAAGAGGCTCTGCCAGCCTCTTGGGCAGCCAGGGCCACACAGAAAAACTCCAGGACCATCCAAAAATCCCCAGAGTCATCAGGGTTTCAATCCCATGTCTGCAAGCTGGTCCACAGGTTTCCTTCTACCTGGCAAGTGCCAGGGGCTTTTACCCATCACACCAACTGGGATATAAATATATTTATATTTCTATTTGGGGGTATAAAACCCTGAGATCAGCTAGAAGTGCTCTGGCTGATTTTAAAAGTCACAAGTGGGGTCTTTGTGTAAGATGGGAGAGATTTGGGGGTAAAGGCATTTTTTTTAAGAAAAAAAAAAACATTCTCCTGCCTGACCACTGAACTTTTAAATCCTCAGGGGCAGGAATTGGGAAGTGAAAAGGGGTAAAAGAGAAAATTGCTCATTTTTCTTCCAAATGGATGAGTTTACAGGTCCCAGGAGACTGCTGGGAAGCGAGGTGACCCCAGCCCATGTGATGCCAGCTGCTGGCTCTGCTTTGGGGTCAAATTAAAAGGAAAAGAAGTCTCATCCAGTGGTGGAGAACAGAGCCTGCTTGCACAAACCTCATGCAGTTTTGGTCTCTTTGACTTTTCCTTTTAAATGATTTGTCTTTCCTGTTCCTCTTTCACCAGGGTTTCTTACTGCTGGCAGTTTAAACAGAAGTTGAGTAGATAAGTCACGATGCTTCTCAGAAGGAGCATTTTCCAGCTGCCAGCAGCTCAGCTCCTGAGTCAGGGTGTCTAAACCAGGGGTCACTGAATCCATCCCCCCATTTTGCACAGCAGCACCTGACTCTAAAAGGTGTAATTTGGGAGCAAAGTGGTTTATTTTGTCTTATATTCCCCAGGGAGAACACTGACAGCCTTTAGTAACACCTCCCCATTGCCACAAATCACATTTTTGCATGCAAAAAAGCAGCAAAACTGCCTTTTTTGGGGGGTGGACCAGCAATTCAAGGTCCTCACTCATACTTCCTCAGGTCATGGCAAAAAAAAAGCAGCAAATGAATCAACCCAGGATCTATTTCAGATGAGAAACTGGATTTGAACTTATTTCCTACACCCCAGCCACGGAGGGAAGAGAGCATTGAAAAAGAAAAGCCCGAAAGGGATATAAATAAGGAACATGGACCTGAAAGTTTCTGCTCCTGACTAATTGCTTGTGGTTTCCAAAATCCGAGAGAGAGAAGTTTTGGGGTTGAAAATGAATATTTAGCTGGATGTTAATAAATAATGCAAACGCCTGCGTGGGCAGCAATTGCTCCTGACCTGCTCTGCTGTGGCACGGGGTGGCAAGCAGCAGGTTCACCAGGCCAAACCACCTTTGATTTCCCCTCATCAGCAACTGGCTCCTCAACTTCCCTCTGAAAATAAGCAGGGGAAAAAAAAAAAATAAGGAGTGTCCTGCTTTAGCCTAAGGGCTGGGAATTTGTCTTTCTTCCACCCCAGAGCAGCCAGAGCTTTTCCCTAGAGAGCAAATAGAGTAGAGAGCCCACTGAACCCCCCAAGTGCTGCTCAATCCTCCCCACGTTGTGCTGCTCAATCCTCCCCACGTTGTGCTGCTCAATCCTCCCCACGTTGTGCTGCTCATCCCATTTTGGGGTCAGGGAGATGCTGGAGTGACAGGGACTCGGGGACAGCTGGGGGAGCTCCTTGCTTAGGGCTGGAGCTGGCTGGGCTTTGGGCCAGCTGTCCTCTCTCTCCATCCCTTCCCTCCCCTCGGAGATCATTTTCATGGGGCTTTAGAGGGTCCAATCCAACGGGCCCCTCCCTCAGACCGGGGTGGGGGCTGCGAAGTTGCCATCCCAAACTTCGGAAGCTCCAAAAGCAGATCGATCTGCTGCAGGGCCAGTCGAGGAGGAGGAGGAGGAGGAGGTGGGG
>NW_008590252.1:15940-16192 GCF_000691845.1 Merops nubicus
GGTGTCCCATCCTTGGGGTATCCAGGGTGGTGGGGGGGGGGGAGATGTCGGGGGACCGCACGCTCCGGCTGCAGCACGGCAACCGCATCGAGGCCCTCTGTGTGCTGGGCACCCCCATCTCTGCTGACGTCTATGGGTGAGTGGCACTTCATCTTTCTCCTTCCCTTTACCCCCTTTTTATCCTCCTGCAAGCCCTCCTTTGTCACTTTTCCTCCTTTCTCCCCCCAAGACCCCCCCCCCAGCCCCAACCCC
>NW_008590252.1:16223-27418 GCF_000691845.1 Merops nubicus
TCCGTGGGTCAAAATCCTCCCTGGGCTTTGCCAGGCACGAGCCCCTGGAAAGCTTCACAAGCATTTGCACAACGTGGTCTTTACCCCAGGTCTGTGACAGCAGCAGGTCTGATCCATTTGCAGCATTATCCCAAAAAGCTGCTGGAGAGTGGAGGGATGCTCAGGAGCCAGGGGGATGGACGGCAAAGGAAAAGGTGTAGCTGGAAGAGGAGAGGAAAAACAAGATCTAGTGAGCAAATCCAGGCCCCACAACACCCACCCTGCTGCCCTAAGATAAACCCAGAGCTGGACTTCAAGATTATTATTTGCCTGAAGGAAAAACCCCTCAGTTTAAAAGTTCATTTCATGGTTAATTCTGAGCTTTGCTGCTTTTGCAAATCTCGCCCTCGATAGTCAAGCCAAGAAGTTCACTGACAACTCCTCTGGCACCTCTCCAGGTCAAATCCCCCTCCCTAGTGGGAATCCCTAAAACTCAGAAACAAGGAAACCAAACCAGTTCTTCTATGAGTAATTAAATGCAATTTAAGACTCTAAGAAACACCCAGGGAGCAGTAAAAGAATGCTCAAATTTCTTCTCCCCCCCACCAGTGCAGGTTTGGTGGGGTTGTTGGCATCCAAAAAACCCAATCAATGATGTTGTAAGGGTGATACAGCACGAGCTCTCAGGTGTCTGGAGCTCAAAGGGAGCCTGCAGCCCAGGAGCTGCTAAAAGCCCCAAAATACCAACCCTGGAAAGGTGAGAAAATGAGCCTGGAGAGGTGAAAGGGATGTGGAGCAGCTGGGTGAGAGCAAGGGCACGTTGGACTGGGAATGGAGCAACAGCAGCTGCTTCAGGGATGGATAAAATCACCCCCAAAATTAGAGTTTCCCATGGTAAAATCTCTCACAATGAGCTGGTAAATACCAGTTTTGCCCTGGTTGGAAAATAAACACGGATTTCCTCCTTGAAGTGCAACCCTCAGCTTGGTTCCAGCAGTGCTGGGTGCTTGGCTGGGATTATTAGAGATCATAATCTGCAACTGACGGCTAGAAAATAGCCTCATTTTGGTAAAACAGTGTGTTCTGCTTTAAAATAAGGACACTTCAAGTGTTCCCAGGCAGGGAGGAAAGGGCAGCAAGGTGCCAGTGGTGAGCGTGGAGACGCCAGCACGCCCGGGCTCGGGCAGTGACATCAACTGGAGGGAGAATTGGGTGTTTTCAGTGCAAAGCTCTCAAAATACAGCGTGGTTTTTGGCAGGGCGGCCCCACCTGGGGCAGTTTCCTTCGGGGTGAAGCACACGGAGGGGGTGAGCGTGGAGGTGGCACGGAGAGGGCAGGAGGAGGCAGAGTCAGCTCTTGGCAGCGGGACGCGGTGGCCGTTGGATGAGGGGACGGTCCTGAGGTTCAGCATGAGCCAGGCCAGCTCTGAGCTCAACGATAACAAGGTAAGAAGGTTGAGTGTTGGAGGGTGGGACTTCCACAAAGGGAGAACACCCTTCCCCAACCAGGGTTTTTGGGGGGGTTGCAGGTGACCGTCAGCTTTTACGCAGAGGGAGGGCAGCCCATCAACCAAACCGGGGTCTTCCTCACGGGCATTGGTGAGTACAAAGGCTTCTGCAAGGCCACAACCCACCTTCAACCCTTCAGCGTAGGGTGCTGTGATGTTGGGGGCAAAGGAGGACTCGAGTTGGCCATCTCTGAGGGGGTTTTCCACCCGTTCAACCACCTTGGGATGATGGTGGGGTCTGTCCATGCAGGAATCTCTCTGGATGTTGATGCAGATCGGGATGGGGTGGTGGAGAAGAACAACCCCAACAAGGTAATGGAGCTTCTTCCACTGCACAGCAAGGCCAAGGGCTCGCAAGCCCGAGCTCGCTAAGCCCCAGATGGGGTGTTTTAGGCAAGCTGGACGTGGGGTCCTGAGGGCCACGGGGCCATCCTGCTGGTCAGCTGCGACAAGGAGAGTCCCTTCACCCCAGCATCTGACAGTGACAACGAAAGGATCTTCAACAAAGAAGGTAACAGCTTCAAAAAGAGGGGGGAAAAACCCCTATAAAACAACCCCCCACTCCGTTATGGCCCCTCCTTGACCTTTCTGGAGATGAACTTTCACTTGGGAACCAGCTGCCCATGAGCTGCTCTCTACCAAGCTGCTGAGTAAGCTTCACACATGGGAATTTCTCTATTTAATGCCATGAACACTAATTATGGTGGAGCAAGGGCACGAAGCCCAGGCAGAAACCCAGCAGAGGTGCCACTGCTGGCACAGCTCAGCCCAGGGATGCTCAGTGCAGGTGAGGAGCTCGGGGCGAGGCGTGTGGCCAGCAGCCAGCAGGACACCCATCTGTTCCTGGAAAACTAAAACCACACAGAGCTGGTGCCCGTTGGCTTTTTGAGGCCAAGGACCAGTTGTGCCAGGAGGGGAAAAAATAAATAAATAAAATGGGGTAATTGTTTTGAAGCAGAAGCCACAAACTTGGCTGGTAGGATCACGGGTTGTTTTTCCAGCTTGCCAAGGCTGGGAGGAAGGGAAGAGCAGAGCCCAGGAGGGAGTGTGAAAGGTGGACAGAGCTGCATGGTGCCATCAGTCAATTTTTGGGTTGTTTGCACTCCAGATTTGCTGGACATGTCTCGGATGGTCTTGAGGACCGAAGGGCCGCAGCGGCTGCCCCGGGGGTACGAGATCGTTCTGCATCTTCCTGTCTCTGATGCCAACAAAGTTGGGGTCTTTTATGCTCAGAGTAAGTCCTTCCTCACCTCCTCCTCCTCCTCTGCCCCTTCCTTCTCGGTTGCTGTGCTTTTGAGATCCCTGCAAGCTCTTCTCCTTCCATCCTTGGCCTTGTCCTCTCCGTGCTCTTCAAATAGCTCTTCTGAAGCCATGCGTCCCCTCAGCACGCTGTCAGATTTTTGGGGTGTTGAATATTCTCTTTTCTCAAGCATTTGGTAAATTTTGGAGACTAGCTACCTGACAACTCCCTGACAGGAGGCTGGAGACAGGTGGGGGTCAGGCTCTTCTCCCAAGGAACGAGCAACAGGACAAGAGGAAACAGCCACAATGCCCCAGGGGAGGTTGAGGTTGGAGCTGAGGAACAATTTCTTCCTCTTGAGGGTTGCCCAGGGCTGTGCCAGGCTGCCCAGGGCAGTGGTGGAGTCCCCACCCCTGGAGGGGTTTCCAAGCCATGGAGATGTGGTTCTGAGGGTTTAGTGGAGACCTGGCAGTGCTGGGGGAAGGGCTGGACTCAATCTTAAAGGTCTCTTCCAACCCAACCAATTCTGATCCAGAAGCAGAGGCACAGGGCCATAAAGCCATTCAGCCAACTGACCAAAAAAAAACCATTTGTCCTGACACCCAGATGCTTTATCCATGATGTCAGCATGTCCTACCATATATTTCCCCCTCCTTGTTCCTTGTTGTGGGCACAGGGATTTATCCCCTGTGACCAGAAGTCCTCATCCAGCCCAGAAACCTGCCAAGAAGCAGCTGGGTCTTGTCCCTCTGTGCAGAGGCAGTTTGTCAGTGGGAGGGTTGGTGGCATCTTCATCTCATGACAGGTCAGAGGGAGCTCCAAGGGCACAAAGCCCATGAAAAGTTGCCCACTTTGCCCTTTCTCTTCTTGCAGATCCCTTCTTTGGGCAGCGCTACGTCCACGTGCTGGGTCAGAAGAAGCTCTACCACACTGTGCAGTACACTGGTGGGGCTGCCGAGCTGGACTTCTTCGTCGAGGGGCTCTGCTTTCCTGATGACACCTTCTCTGGGCTGGTTTCCATCCATGCCAGCCTCCTGGAGTCACTGGCTGAGGTCTGGGGGCTCAAGAGAAGGGAGCAGATTGAAGGCAACAGCCTGAGGGGCACGGAGAAGGGAATGGGGATTGAATGGAGAGTGGTCCACATGAATTTACCTCAAAAATTACCTGAGGGGTAGGATATTTGGGGGAATAGTGGTAAAGAGGGTGTGGAAACTCCCCGATTTCTGCTTGCCTCCCCCAGGGTATCCCCCCCACACCCATCTTCACTGACACAGTAGTGTTCCGGGTAGCACCATGGATCATGACCCCCAACACCCTGGCACCAGTGAACGTCTTTGTCTGCAGGTAAAGGCCAATGGCTGAAGCCTTCCCAGCCAAACCAGCCCCAAATCTCCCTAGAAGTCACCAAGACAGGCTGGGGAGATGATGGGCAGAGGGAAAGGCAGCTGCCCGTGGGGAATAATCACCCTCCAGCCCCCCTTCACCCCCTGCCCTCTCACCGTCCACTTTCCCAGCATGAAGGACAACTACCTCTTCATCAAGGAGATGAAGGACCTGGTGGACAAGGCCAGCTGTGAGCTGAAGGCTTGCTTTGGCTACATCAACCGTGGGGACCGCTGGCTGCAGGTAGGTGGGCACCAGAGAAGGGGGGGGCAGAGCTTTCCCTCCCCTCCTGACGTGCTCCATGTGGGTTTTCCTCCCTTCTTTAGGATGAGGTTGAGTTCGGCTACACTCATGCTCCCCACAGAAGCTTCCCAGTGGTGCTGGACTCCCCTCGAAATGGAGGGCTGGAGCAATTCCCCATCAAGGAGCTGCTGGTAAGAGCAGGACAGTGGTTTGCATGGCCTGAGGAGCAGCTGGCAGGTTTTTATGCTTAGCCTCTTTCACCACTCCTACAACTCCACGTGCACTTGGCTCCTCGGAGGCCTTACAATGAATTGCTTGAAAAATTAGTTTATCAGCCCTGTGTGGAGATTCCAGCTGAGAGGACAACAACAGCCTCACCCCCACCTCAAACCAAGGATCAGAGCCTGATCCACACCCCAGCCATCTGGAAAACATGTTATCCAGAAGGGTGAGAGGGGCAAGGAGCAGCTCACGCCTGCAGGAACAAAAGAATCCTGCCCAGCTCTGGGACAGGAGTAGATTTTTTGACCCCAAGAATCCCAGCAATGGGCTGGTTCTTCCTTTCCTCCTCTGTGTCTGTAAAAATAGAGTAGCTCCCAAGCAGCAGAGGAGAGGGAACCACAAGAGGGGTCCATTTACCTCCTCAGAAGAGAATAAGATGAAGCCAGCTGCCCAAGAGATCCCTGTGGAGCTTCTTGGCCAAGGCCAAGGCCCAGCCATGGGCAGGGCATGCAAGGAAAGCTGCTGGGGTGAGCAGTGAACCCAGCCAGAGTGTTTTGGGAGAGCTCAGCAATGGGAAAAAAGATGGTTTGAACCATCCCTTTGAGGTACCACCACACAGAAAGAGCAGGACATCCCCAAGCAGCCACCAAATCTCTGCCCCACGCACCCGGGCAGGCAGCTCAGTCCTGATCTTCTCTCCAACAGTAACAGGAGAAGAGGACAGCTCCCCCTTTTTTTTTTCCACTCTGCACATCAAGGAAGGTTAAGCACTTTCAAAAACATCAAAATAGATCATTTCTCATGCCTGGAATGAGTACACACAGTCCCAGCTCCAGCGGGCAGGGTGGGGACGGCGCCTGGATCCGCTCCTCTCTGCCCTCTTTAGGAATTGCTTTGCTTCATATTTAGAGAAGCAATTTCAGCCTTCCGAGCTGCTAACAAATTATACTCCAATTTCTGCTCTCAAGCCTCCCCCCCCCTGCCCCTAATCCTCACTCCTATCCTTCCAATCTCATTTTCCAGGGAGGAATTTAGCCCAACCTAATACACGCGGGTCCCCTCCTCGCCCCAGCCAAGCCCTAAGCTCCCGGGACCCCACGCCAGGGAAAAAGGAGATGAGAGGGAATTAGCCCCTCAAAATCAATCTGGAACTGATAGGGCTTGGATGGGACCTGCAAACCTGGGTCTTGACAGTTGAAACCATCCCGGCTCTGTGGTTTATTAAAGTGAAATAAGCTGAGAGCAGGTGCTTCAGTGCTCAGTCCCTCCCAGAGGAAGGAGCTGACCCCCCCAGTCCTCCTCTAGATAAGCACCCCAAAAACACCCAGGGAACCTCAGCAGCTTTGGGAGCTTCTCCAAAATTCCTCCCTTCAAACAAAAAGAGAAATATTCTAGAGGATAAACGTGCACCTTGGGGTTTCCCTGCTCGTTTTCCCCACTTGGTGTCCCCCTACAGAAACCCAACACTAAGAAGTGATTGGGGTTTAGCACAGACCCAACAGATACCTGATCTTGTCCCAGGGCTGCCCTGAGCTCTGAGCCCTTGTTGACTTGAACCAGAGAGCAAGGACAGGTCTAAGGCAGGATTTTTATCCCACTGCTGCAATTTTTGCCCCAAAAAACTTCTCCCTTCAGTGTTTAACCTCGGCACACACAGCCAAGGGGTAATTAACCCTTGCACGCACACCACCTTTAATCCCAGAGATATTAAGCCCTGAAAATTAGGACTTAAATAGGATTTAAGTGAAGTATAGCCCTTTGGGTGGCTCTTCTGCCTAGGGTGGATTTACCCTCAAGGGCTGAAGTTGATCTAACTCAACGAAAGCCATCCAAAAACTCACCTTCAGGGCTACCCCAGCACCTAATCAGCTTCTTGTGGACACTTAAACAGTAGCTGCAGGACAGCAGAGATCTCACCCCATCTCAATGCTCCGGGGTATTTGCCATTTATTCCTGAGCCCAGAGGACCTAGAGACCTTGATCCTCTTGCCTTCAATCTCTCCCCACTCAAGGACAAGCTTCACTCTTGATATTTCCACCCATCAGAGCAGGTCTGAGCTCAGCAGGGGATAAAAGAGAAGTCACAGAGGCAGGGGGGACTCGGGGTTAAACCTACAATGATTTCTCCTTCCTCAGGGCCCCAACTTTGGCTACATGAGAAGAGAGCCCCTCTTTGAAGCCATCACCAGCCTCGACTCCTTTGGCAACCTGGAGGTCAGCCCACCAGTGACCGTGGCAGGGAAGGAGTATCCCCTGGGGAGGATCCTCATTGGCAGCAGCTTCCCCACGTAAGCCATGAGAAACCCACAGGTTTGGGAGCAATGGAACCACAATTGCCCCTAAATAGAATTATATTTTTTTAAAGAAGCCCATTAAGGGCCTTAATTAGCCATTCCTTGATTCTGGAACCTCATGGATTGCTCTCAAGGGTTGGGCTGACCACTAGATGAGTGACAGATTCTCTGTTAACCACGCTGCTCTCCCCAAGGGGAAGAGAAAGGGAATAAGGGAGGGATAGAGACTTATGGGTTGGAAAACTAAAGCAGCTTTAATGAAAATAATCAAAATAGCATGAAAAATATACAAAACCAACAGGGAACCCAACCCCCTCCATGGCAGGGACACCACTGATGCTGAGAGCAGCCACTGGGGAAGTCCTTGACTGGACTCAGTGGTAGATGGGACCCCAATTCAGGAGCTGGATTCATCCAAGTCCTCCCAAGACTCCAGCCACTGAAAATGAGACTTGAACCTTGTGATGCCTCAGCTTTATACTGACTATGCCATACAGGGGATGGACTCTTCCACTGGTTAGTTGGGGGTCACCTGTCTTGTCCCTCCTCCTTGTGGGTGCCACCTCTTCCTCTCTGCACCCCAATGTCAAGAGTTAGCCCTGGCCTTGCTCTGCACAGGGGCAAGGATCAGCAAGAGCTTTTCTGCACCCCAATCCTTGGGAGTAACTCTAAACACAGAGTGTTGGCACTCCTAGGAGCAGACACTGCCTCCCAAAACGTGCTGTGAGCTTCAGAAAGTGCAATTACTGAGAAATAAAAACAGAAATAGTTCCAACTCAAGCCAGGAAAAGGGGGTGCACCAATCTCTGCCTTCACTGCCACCTTCCTTTCTCTCCTCCACCTTGGTGCCAGTTTCTACCTATTTACCTGTTGCTGCACAAAGTGTATTCCCCTCATTCCCTCTCCCGGGGGGTGTTTCCCCCTCCAGATCTGCAGGGAGGAGGATGACCAGAGTGGTGAGGGATTTCCTCTACGCCCAGCAAGTCCAGGCTCCCGTGGAGCTCTACTCTGACTGGTTGTCCGTGGGCCACGTCGATGAGTTCGTCACTTTTGTGCCCACCTCTGATGCAAAGGTACCTCCAAAATCTGGGGTTTCTCTTCTGAGCAGCTAAACCCAGCAGGGCACCTCTAGGGAAGACCCCAAAGCTCCTCTCCTCAACAGTCCCAGACAGTTGCTCAGGTTCTCATCCCTGTCCCCCAACGTGAGGGCTCGAGAGACAAAAAGGATCTTTCTTAGCTAATAATCCAAATAGAAGGAAAAAAGGTGCTTGAAAAAGCAGCCCAAGAAATTTAATCCTCAGTATTCACACAGGCTGGTGAGGGCTCACAGCTGCTCAGCATCTTGCAGATCCTAGAAGGGGTTGGGTTGGAAAAGACCTTAAAGATCATCTAGTTTCAACTAGGAAAAAAAAAAAAGCCCCATCCAATCTGGTCTGGAACACCTCCAGGGATGGAGCACCCACAGCTTCCCTGGGCAACCTGGGCCAGGGTCTCAACACCCTCACAGTGAAGAGCTTCTCCCTAATTTTTAATCTAAATCTCCCCCCTTGCAGCTCAAACCTATCACCCCCAAGCCCTCTATACTGTGGTTTTGCTCCTCCCAGGGCTGGGTTAAGCCCCCACAAGAGATTCCATCAAGCTGCCTCCTGCATTCAACCAAGGAGACCAAGTTTGGCTGGTGGGGAGCAAAGCCAGGACACAAATAGGAGCTCAAGCCCTACAAATTCACAATTCCCACGGGATGAGCTGAATAGTGATTTTTGGGTTCATCTGAGGAAGTCAGAGCCTGATTATCTTCTTGCTCCATCCCCCCCAGTTTTACAATGCCAGCCCAGAAACAAAAAACACCAACCTAGACACCTCACCCCACTCAAACCCCCCTCCTGGGGTTTATCTACCCCACCTAGGATGGGCAGGATTGGACCCAGCTGCAGTTTTCCTCCCAGTTTAACCCCTCGAGGGTGGTTTGGTGGGTGCTTGCCAACGAGATAACTCACCCCACCTCATTCAGACACACCTCCTCATCACCACATTAAAAAAAAGGCACTAAATAACAGCCAATATGCCTCATTTGAAGACTTTAAGCTCAGGTTCCTTGCAAAAATCAGTCCCTTGGGATAAAGCCCCTTTGGTGACCTCTCTCTCCCACCCATCTTCCCGCAGGGATTTCGGATGCTGCTGCCCAGCCCTGCAGCCTGCTACAAGCTCTTTCGGGAGAAGCAGAAGGAAGGCCAGGGTGAAGCCACCATGTTCAAAGGCAAGAGGACAGCAGGGGGGCTTTGAGCAGAGCTTTGATGTCAGCTGAGGCAGCCGGAGCTGCCCTGCCGAGCAGCCGGCCCGAGGGCGGCGGCGCCTGACCCAGGAACGGGTATTGGGGGGCAGGGGGGGAACCTTTTCCCACCCACTTGTCCTTCACGGCTGGCAAACGGGATGGCTGCCCACCATACCTAACCTCCTCGAGCCCTATTTTGGGAAATTGAGTAGGATGGGAGGGATGGAGCGTGTCTGGAAATGCCAGCAGAGCTCCAGCGCGGAGTGGGACAACCGGGGGCTCGCACGTCTCCCCCCAAATTAGCACCAGTTTTGCCCTTCATGCCTCGCAGAGATGGTTTGGTTGGGAGTGTGGGTAGCCTTTCACTGGGGTTTTGAACATCATCCATCCGTGGTGGGGTTGGGAGAAGGTCTCCATACCTCTATGATTCTTTCTGGGTCAGCACCACCTGCCCGGGATGTCCCCAGAGAAGGGGTCACCTGTGTGGAGGTCTCAGCTCTGGTTTTATGGAGCTGAGTGGAGAAATTCAGCAGATTCCTGTAGGTGGGCAGAGGGGTGATAGGTCCTTTCCAACAGGCAGATATTTTCTTCCCACCTATTTTCCCCATAAACGAAGCATTTGGATTCCATCAGCCTTAACCTCAAGCTCAAAATTAGGATTTTGGGGATTTTTTCCATCTCTGCACTCTGTCTTAAGCCAGGATTTTGCCAACGCTGCTTCATTTTGATGGAGGATTGAATTTTAGGGTACTCGGGGACAGACACGAAACGGGTCACCATTAACAAGGTCCTTTCCAACGACATCTTGGTGCAACAGAACCAGTATGTCCAGGTAATAACTGATATTTCTGGAAATAATGGATATTTCTTGTAAAAACTGCCCCATGATGATTTTGGTTCTCCTGTATGAGGTGGTTTTGAGGACCACCCGTGTTCCCCTCCTCAACCTGCTCTTCTCCAACCCTCCAGCGCTGCATCGACTGGAACAGGGATGTCCTCAAGAAGGAGCTGGGGTTGGTGGAGGAGGACATCATTGACCTGCCAGCCCTCTTCAAGCTCGACAAGCAGGGCAAAGCTGTGCCATACTTCCCCAACATGGTAAGGGGCATCCCTGCTCCTCGGCCCCTCTCCAAAAACCAGCTTATTCAGCCAAGATGAGTCCCCCAAACCTACAATATTTACAGAAAAATCCAGGCTTGAATGAGCCCAGGTCTACCACAACTTGATCCTTGAGGTCCCTTCCAATCTGGCGTTCTACAACGCTATGAACTTTGTGGCTTTGTGTTGCTTGTGGTGGGGTTAACCGATGTAATTTTGAGGCAAAAACCTTTCAAAGCAGTGAAATTGGAAGGTGTGGGGAGTATTTTAATGATAAAAAAGAGGAAAGTGATGCGGGGTTTGAAGGACTCGGGAGGGTGGCTACAAAAAGTGACATTGATGCCCCATTTTGGGGTGAGGCTGATGGAGGAGGGTGGCCAGAGGTTTTCCTTCAGCTTCATGGGTCTTGACGCCGCTGGGCTCCCCTTGTGTCACCCTACAGGTCACCATGATCGTCCTGGCCAAGGACCTGGGCATCCCCAAACCC
The DNA here is from genome assembly GCF_000691845.1 of Merops nubicus. NCBI lineage: Eukaryota > Metazoa > Chordata > Aves > Coraciiformes > Meropidae > Merops > Merops nubicus. Next base: position 26,949 of record NW_008590252.1, read on the forward strand.
TTCGGCCCCGTGATGGGGGGCGAGTGCTGCCTGGAGCGGAGGACTCGCTCCCTCCTGGAGCCGCTGGGTCTCCGCTGCCGGTTCCTCGAGGAGGTGGCCTCCTACCACGGCAGCCTCGGCGAGGTCCGCTGCGGCACCAACGTCCAGCGGCGGCCCTTCGCCTTCAAATGGTGGCACGTGACGCCATAGAGGGGCCTCCTCCTCCGCCTCCCCCGGCGGCTTTTTGTGGTGTGTGTTGTTTGCGATTCAGTTAATAAATATATTTGCTGTGAGGAAAGAGGCGGGAAATTAAATAATAAGGGGGGATAAGAGGGAGAGAAAGGGAGGGGAGCCCTCAGGGAAGGGACGCCATTTTGGTGCCCATCATTGTGCCCTGCGTGATGTTGGGGCGAGCAGGAGGGGTTGGGCTCCTCCTCTGAAAACAATAATTCGGCTGGGGATTAATGGAGGGACGCCTTGATCTCCTCCTT
>NW_008590253.1:0-2169 GCF_000691845.1 Merops nubicus
GTTTGTGTGGGGTTTGGGAGTTTTCGCAGGTATGGTGGTTTCTGTCGCGCGTCTGTAAAGCGTTCACGTGGGGTTTGTGGGTTTGCGATTTTTGTGGGTTTTGTGGTTTTTGTCACGCACGTCTATATAGGGATCGCGTGTGTTTTCGCGCTTTGGGGGTTTTGTTGCGTTTTGTGGTTTTGGGGGTTTTGGGGGTCTGGTGGTTCTTGTTGCATGCATCTATATAGGGATCGCGATTTGTGGGTTTTGTGGTTTTTGTCGTGCTTTGTGGTTTTTGTGGGTTTTGTGGTTTTTGTCGCATGTGTCTATGTAGGGATCGCATGTGGTTTCACGGGTTTCATGGGTTTCGCGGGTTTTGTGTTTTTTGTTGCGCGTGTCTAGGGATCACATGTGTTTTCGCGCTTTGTGGGTTTTGTGGGTTTTGTCACGTGCGTCTATATAGGACTCGCGTGTGTTTTCGCGCTTTTTGTGGGTTTCGCGGTTTTTGTGGTTTTGTCGTGAGCGTCTATATAGGGATCGTGTGTTTTCACTCTTCTTGGTTTTTGTGGTTATTGCGGTTTTTGTTGCACGTGTCTATATAGGGATCACGTGTGCTTTCGCGCTTTGTGGGTTTTGTGGTTTTTGTCGTGCGCGTCTATATAGGGATCGTGATTAGTGGGTTTTGTGGTTGTGTGGTTTTCTGGTTTTGTGGTTTTGTCGCACCTACCTATATAGGGATCGTGTTGGTTTTTGCGGTTTTCATCGCGCATCTATATAGGGATCGCGTGTGTTTTCGCACTTTTTGTGGTTTTTTGCGGTTTTTGTGGGTTTTGTCGCGTGTCTATATAGGGATCGCGTGTTTTCATGCTTTGTGGTTTTTGTGGTTTTCGTTGCACGTGTCTATATAGGGATCGCGTGTGTTTTCGCGGTTTTGTGGGTTTTGTGGGTTTGTGGTTTTTTTCACACGCAGCTATAGGGATTGCGTGTGTTTTTGTGCTTTGTGGTTTTTGTGGTTTTTGTCACGCACGTCTATATAGGGTTTGCGATTTGTGGTTTTGTCACGCGCATCTCTATAGGGCTCGCGTGTGCTTTCGCGCTTTGTGGATTTTGTGGTTTTGCGCGTCTATATAAGGTTCACATGGGTCTTCGCACTTTTTGTGGGTTTTGTGTTTTTTGTAGGTTTTGTGGGTTTTGCAGTTTCATCGTGTCTCTACAAGGGTTCATACATCTATGTTGCGCATTTTGGGGGGTTTGTGGGTTTTTTGTGGTTTTGTGGGTTTTTGTGGGTTTTGTCCCGTGTCTAAGTTTCATGTTTTTGCAGGTTTATGTGGTTTTTGCGCATCTTGCGGGTTTTGCAGTGTTGTGGGTTTTGTCACGTGTCACAGGGGTTCGCGCTTTGTGGGTGTCTGTGGTTTCTGTGGCGTGTCTGAGGCTATCGAGGATCTGGGGGGACCTTAAAACAACCTTCCAGTGCCTGAGAGGGGCTACAGGAGCGCAGGGGAGGGACTGTTCACAAGGGTTTGGAGGAACAGGATGAGGGGCAATGGCTTTGAGCTAGAAAAGGGCAGATTGAGGTTAGACATTAGGAAAAAGTTCTTCAGTCTGAGGGTGACAGACCACTGGAATAGGTTGCCCAGAGAGGTGGTGGAGGCCCCATCCCTGGGGACATTCCAGATCAGGCTGGAGGAAGCTCTGAGTAGCTTGATCTAGTTGGAGATGTCCCTGCATATGGTGGGGGGGTTGGACTAGATGAGCTTTGGAGGTCCCCTCCAGCCCAGACATCCTGTGATTCCTGCACTTCTGTTAAGCAATCCCTGTTCACAATGAACACCAGTGTCCTTTATTTAATCCCTAGGTCACAGGGGGCCTCTGGGAGCTGGAGGACCACAACAGGTTGCCTTTTTCATGGGGCCTGTCTGGGAATTTGAGTACAGGTGGGGAAACGAGACACGTCCGCTGCTCTCTGGTTTTGATCGAGGGAGTAGAGGGTGGGTTTTATGTGCATTTGGTGGCTCTTTCTCCTCTGGAGCAGGTGACTAGCTAATGCAGAAAGAAAGGCTTGTTTTGCCTGATAAGGCTGCTGTAGTGTAGTGCTCTAGGGGGAGGATCTGCACGGGAGGGAGCAGCAGGCATGGACTGCTGTGGATTGTTCATTGGACACCCATACAGACTGGAGAGCTGGGCCAAGAG
>NW_008590254.1:0-41960 GCF_000691845.1 Merops nubicus
ACTTTACATTTGTTTCCTTATATCAATTTCCACGCCTCCTCCAAAGATGAGCTGTGTTGCTGGGATCCCAGCTTGATATATTTCAATCCTTGTGCTAAGTACTTCAGCTAGAAGACTATCATGACATATTTAGGAAGGGTTTATTTTCATTTAATTCTCAGCAAGCAAATAAGGACAAGTCCTGAACTATGAGAGAGATACTAGAGGATGCTACAAACACATCATTAATTTCATCACAAAACTTCAAGTCAATGATACCAAAGTCATGAAATGTTTTCTTCTTGGTATATAATTCCATTAGTAGATGAAAGTTAAGATCACCTTTATACATTCCTAGAGCTGCCTGAAAATTTTCTGTCATGATTACCTGCTTATCAAAAAGAGTTTCTACAGAATCTTACTCTTCCATGTTTTCTGTGTTTTCTAAAAACCGAAGAGAAATCTGACTGTATCATTTAAAATCAAGTAAATTCTTTTGTCCATGTTTTCTTGTTTACTGGACTAAATTCAGAACTTAAAGAACAAAACTGTCCCTTACTTTCTACCCAGTTCACACTCAGTTATTTCAATATAAATTCAATAAGTAAGAACTAAAGGACATGACCTCTAGTTTGCAATTATAGAGTTTAAGATTATATCAAGAGCCCTTTTATTTCCACATGAGCCTGTTAATTTTTCCCCATAAATACACTCCTTATTAAACACAGCAGAAGTACCTGGTCAGAATCTTCAGCTGGCGTTTTTCAAAATTGCCCCTGGGCATTTGTGTAACTGAGCACGAGTACGTCCTTCTATATTGAGATGGTGACATTGTCCATTAGAGCGTTATGGCCCCATGAGAGTTGTAGATCATCCTAAAGAACTTAATATTCTCAATACATTAGAAGGAGAAAGAATTCAGTGAAATAACTAGGTCTGCCTTCGTCAAGTAAGTGTCTAGCTGCGAAAAGGAAAGAAGATAACTGAATTTTCCTTAACCTACAATAGTGAACAACAGGCAAGTATGGGGGATGTGACCCCAGCTCAAATAGCTCTTGGGTATAAATATATTCAATATGTAAGCACAGCCACAGAAAGTACATGGTGGTGGATAGTTACACTTCTTCATTCTTGTATTTATCACCAAATGCTACTTAATACACAAGAGATTTATGAATATAACTTCAATTCACTTACAATATTGAACACCTATCTCACAGGTCTGTAATTTGACTGCCAAGCTATCAGAAGCAAGAGTAAGTATTTACAAGCAGCTACCATTAATTTGCATTTCAGCTGTAATGCAAGTCATAGAATCACAGAACGTTAGGGGTTGGAAGGGACCTCCAGAGACCATTGAGTCCAACCCTCTGCCAGAGCAGGACCATCTAGTCTAGGGTAGGTCACACAGGAATGCATCCAGATAGGTCTTAAAAGTCTCCAAGGTAGGAGACTCCACAACCTCCCTGGGGAGCCTGTTCCAGTGCTCTGGAACACTTACAGGAAAGAAGTTCTTCCTCGTGTTGAGGTGGAACTTCCTGTGCTCCAGCTTGTGACCATCACCCTGTATCCTATCTCAGGGCATAAGTGAGAAGAGGTTGCCCTTTCCTTCCTGACACCCAGCCCGCATATATTTATACGCATTAATTAGATCCCCTTAAGTCTTCTCTTCTCCAGATCTCTCCCCCAGACAAACCAGCCACAGGTCTCTCAGCCTCTCCTCATACGGCAGGCGTTCCAGTCCCCCAGCCATCCTCACAGCCCTTCTCTGGACTCTCTCAAGCAGATCTCTGTCCCTCTTGAAATGCATCCATAACTAGTGTTAAATTCAGGTTTTATTATGCTATTCTGTAGAAAAAAAAAGGAATTTCCATAACAGAAGAAATGAAAGTACCTGAACCATAAGCATGTACCTGCATTCTATTTTTTTTTTTTTTGCAGGTGTTACTATACACATATAACATGCTGATATACAAACTCCATAGGCAATTCACATATGGGGTCTTGTGGCACTTGCATTGAAAGACACAACAGTGCCAGGCTTGAGTGTGAACAGAGAAAACAGCTGAGCAAGACCAGAATTGAACCTGTCTGACATTTTACATCAGCAACATTTGATGATGGCAGCACTGAGGAAAATGGTTCCTAATCAAATCCCAGGTAATACTCAGGAGGGGGGGGGATGATGACAATTACATTATCAAACCACTTCCTCAGCAAAAAGAAGCCCAGGGTTCCTCTGACTAAGATAAGAGTATGACCCACAAAATTTACATTTGTAGAGCTATAGTAAATTTAAAGTTGGTAGAAAGAGTGTGATTTGCTGCAGTGAAAACTAATTTCTCTGTATACTTATGAGAAAGAGATAAAAGGTATTCAGAGCAGCACTAATTTTCCCCTTGCAGAGCTTGCCCTGCTGACGATATTTTTCAGTTATTTTCACCTTCACCTAGATGGTTCAGCCTCAAAAGTGAAAGAATATGAATGAGATAGCAAAGATTTGTGAAAAGGAATAAAAACTTCAACTAATCCACAACTGTTAAAAAGAAAAAAAACAATAAAGCCACACGACTTGTCCCTATGAAATTTTACTTTAACATCTTATAGACTGAAACAAAATGCTAAGTTGTCCTACAGGCATAATCTTATTTTTAATTGAAATATATGCAACTGCTACAGTGCACTACTTTATTAAATGTAACTCAGTAATACAATTTGCTGTAATGAGAAGTGTATAACAACCACAATGAAACATCACATATAATGTTTTAATGAGGATTATGGCATGTTAATTTTAAGCTGAACAATAGGGCATGTAATGTAATCTATGCCCTGTGTACAGTTCAACAGCTGCTAATGTGTTGGACTGGTTTGTACTTGTGCCTAACAGGTAATGAGCCAGTTATAGAGCTGCTTGGTACACGAATTTATGGTGTCAACCACTTTTTTGAATACTGAAATGAAGTCATGAAGGCATGAAATTCAACTCTTTTCTTGATCTTTTGTGCTTCTAAAAGGAGGACAACAGTTACCATCCCAGTGTTCTGTCCTGCATCTATTTTAACTTGGGAGCACATAAATCAATGGCCCAGTATGGACTATATTTTCTAGTATCAATAATTAGCTGTTTCTAAGTAAAAGTTTATTTTTCAGCCTAGATGTAAAGTTGCAGCAAAGTTGTTATCCTTCTACACTACTGCATAAGTCTGAAACCAGTTTATCACGGTTGTTTAATAAGGTTGAAAATTACATGAGCCATCATTTCACATGGTCCAGGTACAATTTTAGTTCCCACTGCTAATATCGTCCCCCAGAAAACAGTTCTTGCAAAATGCAGAGCTCCGCTGTATGAAGTCTAAGTATGAAGCACAATGACGTCCTGCTCTTAAGGAAACGGCTGTTAAAGGAGGTGTTCTGACTAAAACACAGTACCACTGAACAGACCAAACTGGCACAATCAGTTCAGTTCTTCCTATAGAGTCAGGGGACTTCAAGTGACTAAAAAACAGGACAGACTCTCCTGCAGGCCAAAGCTGCCAAAGCTGCCATGCTTTCTAGAGAAACCTGGGTGCTAGTGGTGCAGATAAAGTAGGAGTTATATTCAAAGACAACCTTTGGTTTCAGAAAACAAAAGAAAAAAAAACAAAAACAAAAAAAAAAACAAAACCAAAAAACACCCACAAACCCTAAGTAACCCCAAAAAATCTAACCTTTCCAAGAGCTCCCAGAATGGTCATGCAGAACACAGTTCTTCCCTCAGAGTAAGGCCAGACCAAGATGACTTTAGCTAAAGCTATACATCATTCTGCAAGGCCCTGGCCATTCTGAAAAGAAAAATGAGGCTGCAAATGTTGACATTGTTGATGCTTCCCTTATCCAAACCCCATATGTTCAATCTGAACCTGGTGTTCCCTTCCAGCAAACCCTTCACTTGAATGGCATCAACAGGACATTTTATTTAAAAAAAACATATACCTCATCAGCATTTAGAAAAAATAAGATCTGCTTCATCACAAGAAGACTAAGTAATTGGGTTCTCAAAATCCTTCCCTCCCCTCTTCATTTTCAGATGACTAGATGCTAAAGTACCAGGCTAATGTAAAACAACCTTTTCTCATGCTAGGAACTTGTTTTAGTAGGGCTTATGACATACCCTGTTTCATCTGGAAAAAAAAAAAAAAAATTAAAAAAAAAAAAATGCCTACCCCCACAAATACATTGGAGGAATGATTGATATTTCTCTCCTGGCTTACCTATCAGATGAGATAAGGAAATTTTAAAGTTTGCTGTTGTTTAGTTTTGTGGTTTTAGTTTTTTCTCTTTAAGTATTTTAATTAAAAAATAAAAAAAAAAAAAAATCAAAAAAACCAACAACAACAGCCAAAGCACAACCCTTTATCACATGGATAAATGCTTCCTTATATGCTTTTAATTCTACAGCGCTAACACTGCTAAAACTAGAAGCAGTAAGAGGGGGAAAAATATCCTCACAGTCCAACATAGGTGAAATTCAAAAGAGGTTTTTCAATGGTTTTGCCTGTTCTTCCCCAGGAATATAGAGTTTTCCAAGTTGGTATTCACAGATATGCCACCCAAACCTGGTAGGTTCATTATGATTTTTTGCTATGCCATTCTAAAGGGGTTGTGGTTTGTTGTTTTTGGGGTTTTTTTTGTTTGTTTTTTTTTTTTTTTTCTGTTTTCAATAAATCTGAAGCTGTACGAGACTTTTTCCAGTTTATTTCATGCAAAGAAAGTTGAATTTGCAAAAGAGAGAATTTAAAATGAGAAATTAATCTTCATCAAGAATTTTGCAAAGGCAATAATGAGGCTGGTTAAAAAAAAAGACACCAATATGTTTCAGAGACTTGATTTTCATGCATCATGTTTTGGTGGGTTTTCTCTGGCTTTTTTTAATTTAAAAAAAGTTTTTTATTGAAAGCTCTGACTCAGAAAGAGAAAAAAATAATTGATATTTTCCATACTTAAGCATCAGCTTCCAAACTGTTACTAGTAAAACATATGCTATCACCTCTCCTTCTTTCACCTCCCTTCTCAAAATTACTTCTCTGTTATTGTAACAGGTCACAAACTGACACAGGATGTCCAACTTCTTGCCCCTTTAATGTTCAACACCTCAGGCTGAAAACAATGAGTCAGACTGAAGAAAGTTTTCTACAGAGAACAGCACTGGAGATAAAAAGCCACAAGCTTACCCACTTTGGAGCTACAAAGCTGCTGAGCAAATAGCTTCAACCCAGCTAGAGAACCTCCCACTAAAAATATCTAAAAACTCCCCAAAATGCATCTGGGTTGTTGAAGGTGGACATGGTACATCATGGCTTTCCTCCATTCACAGAGTCCTGCTTCTACCCAAGGTTCTTCCAGGTATTCAGAGACATCAGGAGAGACGTTTTGGAGGTGACTCATCCTGTAGACCCCCCTCAGCTTCCCTAGGCATACTGTATTGCACTCAAGTACGACTCTGAATGAACTTAATGGCTGTTTTGAATGATTTAGGATTAAGTGAAGAGGACATAATGTAGTTAAACCTGCCAGGAATAAACAATGCAGAATGTGGGTGCCTACAGCTGTCAGAAATTAAACCAGGGGGCTAACTGAATGTTTATTATTTTTATCAGCAGCCACATACCATAGAAAGGAAAAGCTAAGCTTCTCAGAAACATGCTTGACTTCTTGTGCAAATATTGAGCAACTGTATTACAGAAGCACAACCACTACTGATACAGTCACTGTAAGAATATAAGTGTTCAGCTGAACAGATTCTCTAATGCATTATTCAGAAAGCATGTGTTTTCTGTTAAAAATATATGAACAGAAAATGAAATTCAAGGAGATGAATCCTTGTGGTTTCCCCTCAAACACACTTTTCACTCTCAATACTCAAATGCACTGAACTCTTCCACTAGTAACCAGCAACACCAATAATCTAAGCTTTCCTTCACCATTTGAATACAAGACTTCTGGAGCACCTGAACCTCCTTTGACAAGAACAGGGCAATAAGGGAGCACCCAGTCTTTGGGAAAGAAACCGTAAGGAGACATCGCCCAAGACTCAATGATGGGGAAGATGCACATGCAGTTCCACAATAAAACACCTTTAAGAGAAGCTTAGTTCAAGTTGGAGTTCATGCACAACAACATAGAAGACTTAATCACAAACAGTATAATGGAATCTTTTTCAGTTTGGCAGAAGTTTTCTCAGTGTTGCTATAGGATCAAGAAAGCAGTGTTTTCAAAAAGGTTTCATTTATTTTTATAAGATATGCAACCTGCTTGTGTAACACTGGCAGAAGTTATTGACATATTAGGAAATCAAGCTTTTTCCTCTCACTGATAATTCCCTAATAATTACAGTGTCATTCGTTTATAAAAATAAACAGAGGAAGAACCTCTCTTTTCTTTAGATTTGGGAAAAAAAAAAAACAAAACAACAACAACAAAAAACATCAAACCACCACAAACATGCAAAGAAACCCCACAAAGCAAAGCCTTACGTCTTAACTGTGGCGTTTGTCACCAGTTTGACCAAACCTCCTTTCATATAGTTACAGGGAGTGATAAATTCTCCCTTGAGCCTCCTCTTCTCCAGGCTAAACAAACCCAGTTTCCTCAACTACTCCCTGTAAGACTTGTGCTTGAGGCTCTTCACCAGCTTGGTTGCTTTTCTCTGGACCTGCTCCAGCACCTCAATGTCTTTCTTGTAGTGAGGGGCCAAAAAATGAACACAGTTCTCAGGATTTGTCCTTACTAGTGCAGAGTACAGAGGGATGATTACTTCCTTACTCTTGCTGGCTACACTATTTCTGATACAAGTCAGGAAGATTGATGTAAGGGAAGTAATGTAAAGTAGAAAACTATTTATAAAGCTAACCATTTATATACGTAAAATAGAAAACCTGTAAAACTAACCATGTATGTAACATAACAGAAAGCTGAGAAGTTAATTGCCTACAAAAAAAACCTGAGAAGTTAATTGCCTTGCTGATCCCTGCAAAGTGATTAAGAAAAACAGATGCTCCTTTGATCTACCACCCAGAACAGCCCTTATCCAGGGAAGTGGCCATAAAAGTTAAGATTCCCAAACTTTCTGCATCTCTCAGCAAAACAGGGAGAAAGGAACTATTGAGACTCAAGGTAACATCTATTACAGAACTATCAGAAGAAAAATCACAACTAATGAGAGAAAGCAGATACACCAAGGACAAGAGCTGACCAGAACTGGGCCAAAACCTGTAAATTTGCCAAATTACCTCATTCCAGACGAGGGGTGAAAAGTACATTGTGAGGAAGACATACGGCCTTCCTCCAAGGGACCCCCACCCATGTTTCCAAGACCCCGGCCCACAATTACCAGGAGGATCTGCGCAAGTGCAAGGAGCTGATAGACTAATTATAATATGAAGCGGGAATAGGCGGGGTTAGGTAATGAATATGTATAGGCATCAATTAAATATGTAGTGTTTTACTGTATAAGATGATTTACTAATTCGGGGTGCACGTTTGTGGTGGAGCGATCCCCCGTGCATCTGCGCACAATAAACATACCTACTTTATAACTTTCAGGTTATAGAGTCTATTTCTGTATGTCAAGATGTTGGGGTTTTTGTCCACCTGGGCACACTGCTAACTCATATTTAGCCAGCTCTCAATCACTACTTCCAGGTCGCTTTCTCCAGAGCAGCTTTCCAGCCACTCTTCTCCAAGCCTGTAGTGTTGCCCAGGTTGTTGTGACCCAAGTGCATGACCCAGCACTTGGCCATGTTGAAGATCAGTTTGGCTCAGCCCATTGACCCAGCCTGCATAGGCCTCTTTGTAGAGCCTTCCTACTTTCAAGTAGATTAACACTTCTGCCCAGCTTGGTGTCATCTGCAAACTTCTTGAGGATATACGCTATCTCTTCATCAAGATAACTGATAAAGATCTGAAACAGAATTGACCCTAATATTGAGCCCTGGGGAACACAACTTGTGACTGGCTGCCAAATAGATATAGCTCTATTCACCACCACTCCTTAGACCCAGACACCCAGTCAGTGTTTTACACACCAGAGCACACACACACCTATCCAAGTCATGAGCAGCTGGGTTTTTGGTTTTGTTTTCTGAGAATACTGTGGAAAAAGTGTCAAAGGCTTTAGTGAAATCCAGGTAGACAACATTCACAGCCTTTCCCTCATGCACTAAGCAGGTCACCTTGTCAGAGAAGGAGGATCAGGTTCACCAAGCACAACCTGTCTTTCATGAACCCATGACAGACTGGGCTTGATTGCCCTGTGTATGGTGAGTAATGGTACTCAAGATTATTTGCTCCATAACCTTTCCTGGCACCGAGGTCAAACTGACAAGTCTGTAGTTCCCTGGATGTTCCTTCTGGCCCTTCTTCTAGATGGGTATCACATTTGCTAACCTCCAGTCCACTGAGACCTCCCCAGTTAGCAAGGACTGCTGATAAATGATGGAATGTGGCTTAGTGAGTACATCCATCAACATCTTCAGTACTCTAGGGTGTAACCCATCTGGCCCCAAAGACTTATGTATGTCTTAAGTGATGTAGCAAGTTGCTAACTGTTTCCTCGTTGATTATGGAGGCCTCATCCTGCTTCCCATCCCTGTCTTCCGGGTCAGGGGACTGGGTACTCAGGGAACAATCAGTCCTATTACTAAAGACTGAGGCAAAGAAGGTATTAAGTATTTCAGCCTTTTCATCCTCCTTGGTCACTATGTTTCCCCTTGCACCCAATAAAGGATGAAGATTCTTCCTAATCCTCCTTTATTTGTTAATATTTAAAGAAATACTTTTGTTGTCCTTAACAGTAGCCAGGCTGAGTTCTAGTTGGGCTTTGACCCTTCTAATTTTCTCCCTGCATAGCTTCACTACACCTTTGTAGTCCTCATGAGAGGCCTGCCCCCTCTTCCAAAGGCCATTTTCTCTCCTTTTGTTCCAGAGTTCCGGGCAAAAGGCCAAAGCTCTCTGTTCAATCATGTGGATCTTCCTTCCTGCCACCTCTTCTTTCAGTACATAAGGATGGCCTGCTGCTGCACCTTTAAGAGTTTCTTCTTGAAGTATATCCAGCCTTCCTGGACTCCTTTGCCCTTCAAGATCCCAAAGGATCTTGAAAAAACCCAAGGGATTCAGTCAATCAGTCTCCTGAACAGGCCAAAGTCTACTGTCTGGAAGTCCAAAGTGGCAGTTCTGCTGACTCCTCTCCTTATTTCTCCAAGAATCAAAACCTCTATCTTCTAATGATCACTATGCCCAAGATGGCCTCCAACAGTTACATCTTTACATCCCCCACAGGTCCTTCTCTGTTCACAAGCAGCAGGTCTAGAAGGACACATTCCCTAGTTGGCTCCCCCTCACTAGATGTGTCAGGAAATTACCCTCCATAGAATCCAGGAACCTCCAGGACTTTTCCCTCTCTGCTGTATTCTATTTCCAGCAGACATCTGGGAAGTTGAAGTCCCCCATGAAAACAAGGGATAGTGATCATGAAACCTCTCCCAGATGCTTACAGAGTATTTCATCCAACTCTTCATCCTGATTGGGTTGTCTGTAACAGATTCCTACCACAATATCTGCCTTGTTAGACTTTCCCCTAATTCTTACCCATAAAGACTCAATCCTATCAACTCTCCCTAACATAGAGGGCCATCCCATTGTCTCTTTTTCTTTGTCTATCCCTTCTGAAAAGTAGGTAGCAATCAATTGCAGTACTTCCATGACGGCAACCATATTACTTTTTTTTTTTTCCTGCACAAAGGTCTCCAGCTCCTCCTGTTTGTTGCCCATGCTGCATGCATGGGTATACATGCACTTTAGCTGGGCTAATGGTGCCACAGCCTTTTATAGGGGGGGAGAAGCCCTACTTCCTACCCAACCATTCTCAGCCCCGTCCATGGCTATTAACCTATCAATAATTCTTATGTCTTTGCTGCTGCATGGATCACCATCCCTCACCTCCACCGAGACAGCAGACTGAAAGACCTTACTAGTACACTGTCCCACAAGCAGTGCCATGCTGCTCCCAAGCTCCTCTCTAGCAAGCCAAGTTTCACCCCCATACCCCTTCAAATCTAGTTTAAAGATCTTCCAATGAACTCTGCTAATCCTTGTCCTAGCATCCTTTTCCCCCTTTGAGACCGGCGCACCACATCTGTTGCCAGCAGGCCTGCTGTTGTGTAAAACAACCTGTCATCAAAGAACTTAAAGTCCTGTCAGTAACACCAGAATGAAAAAGGAGTGGTTTCTCCTCCATAGTAGAGGAAAATAGTAGCTATATTTGAGTACATTAAAATTTTGCATTTGCTCAAGGTGTTGTCTTGCTAAAAGATAACAACATAATACAGGGTCACAGCAATAATGTAACCATGTTTCATCAAGGAAGAGAAGCATTGCAAAGTGATACATGTTCAAATGTTTTGGGATAAAGACCCACTAAATATAATTTAAGGAACATAAAAATCTATTGCAAGCCAGCTACTATGGTTTAAGATGCTTAAAAATTAACAACGATAAAATTAACTTAATATTTTTTGCAAGTCCTGGGTTGCACTCTCATTATTCCCAAAGCGACTACAGCATCAAGACACTAACTGCAACAGTTTAGAATTATAGAGTATTGTGGTTTGAGGGTTTCACAAGCTATTTCCCTCTTTGCATGTCTTTTCATTTTGCAAGTTGATAATACCATATTAGCAAGGCAGGTTTTGATCCCATCTCACCCTTTCTCAGACAAAGAAGTGCCTGATTATATTCTCTGTAGATCTTTTGATGATCACCCTTAAGCTTTCTTGGAATAGGACAGTCTCAGCAAGTCATAAATGGAACAAGTCTTTACTCTAGCACATCTTGTTCCATCAACAGGCTTTGAGATTGAAGGAAATTAAATATGTGGCACATCAATAGGATATACTCAGCAATTCACTCTGCTAAGGACCTGCCTTGCTGTAATAATCCAGTCTGGAAGTAATAAACACAAGTTATACTGCAACCAGATCTAAAGCAGGAAAAAACCCACACAACCTGAACTATACTATGTGCTACATATCTTTTACTTTGGAAGATTAGCTGCTGATTTTCTTGCCCCATGTAGCCTGGGTGAGTTTAGGTGAAGAAACAGACTCTTTGAATAGAACAAGTGCTCTTCTCTCTCAAGGCACAAGAGATAAACAATAATCAGTGGTCTCTCTCAACAAGCAAGCATTAAAAGGTCTGCAAATTGTTTAAAGCAGAAAGTTCAAGAAGCAATAAATACTTAAATGACAAGCTGGGTTGGACACAGGAAATGCCATAAATCTAACCTTTTCAAAATATTTCCTGACATTTCCCCACCCATGTGCTAAAGAGAAGGAAAATGAGCTCCTTTAACTTCTGCACCAAAGGTGGAAGTTCTTGTTCTGACCTCACAGCTTGGATTCCTTTCATCCACTGCTTTACTAAACAGTGGTTTAACGTCATTACATACAACTTCCCATCGGTTAACTTGCCTATGTGCTTTAGGACCAAACTGTAGCTGCAAGAGGTCAGAGAGATGCACAAAACACTAAGGGCACCTATATGACCCAGGCATAGTTCTGTATTACTGGAGGCTCTACAGATACTTCCTCCTCTAAACAGCACACATTCATCTTTCAGAAACACCTTACCATAGGACATCAATAAAAAACACTAAGCAATGAGCAATCCTACTGAAGCTAAAGGAGTTACAGCTAGCATTAAGAATTAGTTAGGTGAAACATAAAAAGAAGGAACAACTATTAGTAACTACCTGATTTTCCATTTACCTAATTAAACAGCTTTAGAAGCCAGGGAGATATATTTCTGTACTTCCACCACAAGGTAATCAACTGGCTAATTAGTTAGCAAAGACTACCACCCAGGTTAGGTTCCAAGTGCAGTAACAATTACATAAAACAGACATTATGCTGACTTCTCAGAAGAAAACTAACCTAATTACATGCTGACACTTCAGCTGACAGACTAAGAGGAAAGGGAAGGAGGAAAAAAAAAAAAAACCAAACCAAACACCAAAACATGTACATCACTTTTTTTTTTCCATTGTTCAGTGAGCTACTACTGCAATAAACAGATTCAGATACTCCTTCCTCCCTGAACTATTTATCTTTTAATCTTTGTGACTTCCCTTTTACTAATAAATACTGCCAAAAATTTGTGCTACTTCTCTCTCTACTGATGCAGCTCACTTCTTGCCTTGCTTTCATTAGAACTGAAGCTTCCATAATTCACTTCATTTCCACTCTCAGTTCCTTTTGTTAATAATAGGCATAATTTCCTCTTTTCCTTGGGGCAGCAAACAGACTATCTTCTTAGTTTGCCTCATTATTTTTGACACTCTTCTTATTCAGTGGCATAAAGTCTGCAAGTCCATGCTCCTGCTGTTTTTGTTTGCAATACTATACATTGGAAGCCTCTTTGGGCTGTAGTACCTGCACTCTCTGAAAAATTCATTAAAAAAAAAAAAAAATCAAAAGAAAAAGTAGACATGCAGGCAAAGAAACACTTGCTGTTTGTCCAACTCGTTGCAAACATTCAGAAAGCCCCTAGCCCCCATGTAATTAAGGGAGGCAGCTTGAACAATTTAAATATTAAAAATGCATTTTATTATTTAAACATTTCATAAGAGGAACACAAAATCTCTGCAGCAGACAATATTAAGGTATAGTCAGAATGCCAAGTGCATAGTATGCTGTCAAAAAGAAATAGGATTTTCCTGTATTTGGTACAATTTAAATTTACAAACCCTGCAGCACAAAGAGGGCAATTGCCTGGCGTTAACCTTAAGCACAGCGTTCTGGAACAAAGCTTCAGTCACAGCTTGTGAACTCCCTGCTTTGTAGCCATCAAAAATTCACTGCCAGTGTCTACAGAGGTGCCATTCAGTTCAAACCCAGAAATCAGCCAGTAACTTTCTTAATATATGTTATCCATATAGTATATATTTATATGGGTTTTTTTCCAATAATGTTATTCTACAAAATACACAAATGTCTCCTCACTTCACCATCTGCAGCTAAGCATTGGTATGTATTACCTTGAGTGACTATATTACTAATGTAGTAGCTCTGAAGGAAAAGCAAGGAATTTGTTTTATTTTGGAGCAGTTTTATGTTTGTTTTTACGTTGGGTGGTTTTGGGTGATGGCTTTTGGTTGGTGAGGTTTTTTTTGTTTGTTTTGGGGCTGTTTTTTTGTTTGTTTGTTTGTTTGTTTGTTTTGGGTTTTTTTTAGTTTTGGTTTTGTTGATTTTTTTTTGTTTGGTTGGTTTTGGGTTTTTTTGTTTGTTTGTTTGTTTGTTTGTTTGTTTGTTTGTTTGTTTGTTTGTTTGTTTGTTTGTTTTGGGGCTGTTTTTTTGTTTGTTTTGTTTTTGTTGTTGTTGTTGTTTTGTTTTTTATATGAGAAGAAAAAAATGCAGGGAAGGACAGATCCTGTTGTGCATCTACCTACCTTGTTTGCCCCAGAGATGCATTTGTATACAAACACCAGCTGCCAGTTTATGATTAAAGATCATCATCTTTCAGGGAGCTGACAAAGCTACAGCACCAGGACAGATTCATTTGTGTCTTGAAACACGTACATTACTGAGGTTGTGCCATACTCCTTGAGAACTGATAGGATGGCACTGTTCTCAAAATGCTATCACTTTTATCCAGAGCAGCAAGGCCAAAAAGTCAGCAGAGATAAAGATGATTTGCTCATGCTTTGACTTACATTTACAGTGACACCAGAGCGAATGCAGAACACTAAAGCATTTTGCTTGTCCCAGCTCCCCCTAATGCTGTGTTCAGGCTCCCATCTATGGCTTTCAGCCATACTTTCGAGCGTGTTTTGGTCAGTCACCATACTGACTTTAGCCCTGCTTTGGCATCCCACATTTAAATGGAGCTATCTCTCTTAACAGGCTGCCTCTTTGCAAATTCAGCTCAGTCCCACACCTTTCCTATAATCTAACAAGGGCCACAGTTTCCAAATTAAGTAATTTCAAACAGACTTTCCATTACACCCACAGAAGTGTCAGCTTTCCTCTCCCTGGAAAAGGGTTTTAGAACTTTAACATTCTTTTGACCTTTTTCGCTTTTGCAAATTAAGGCTGGTAACCTATTTAAGGCTGAAGACAAGAACATGGAAGTTAACAGCTTTCCCCATTGCTTTCCCAGTACCAGAATGTCTTTAGCTATTACATACCTATCTTGATTGGTTTTCATGCAGATGCCATTAAAAGTTACAGTACTAAGCGTTCATGTGTATGTGCTTAATAAGGTATCCATAGCTAGATGAACTTTAATTCCCTAACAAATCACTTCCAGACCCACACTGTTACTGTGTGTTATTATTCAGAGACCAACACTTCGCAGCAGCTCCAGGAGCACCACACAATTAATAATGTACCTCCACACTTGCGTCAGATTTAAGCAATTTAAAGCTAGTTTTCCAGGAACATCAGAGAGTTTGACCAGCTACTGAAGGATACTGCAAACACTATGTCTCAACAGTTTTTGACCAAAATGCCTGCCACTTTTGTCATCTTGGAGCTACCAGATTTCAGGTCTAAATTATCCCAGAATAATAGGGCGTTTGCAAGATGCCACAGGGTATCACAGAACTGCACTAAGACACAAATGCTTCCCAGCTAGTGGTTGCTGTCACTTAGGGCTTTTTACTTCTAAAAATCCACACCTTGCCCACAAGATAGCTCAGAAGGAAAGAAGCACAATACCGACCTCATACAGATCCAAGCCTCTTCCTGCAACTCTTCAGTGGCAGTTTATTCCATTTTCTCACCAGTTTCTCAGTCTATGCCTCACTGTTGCACCTCAACATTTTCCTCTCCAAGGCCACTCTCTCCAAAACATCCCCTGAAACCTATTTCACTTCAGCAAGTGAAATCTTTTTGCAGGCCTGAGTCTCTACTGGCCATGCCCAGGTGTAAATGGCCACCTGGTCACAGCTGAGCAGGGGTTAACTAGGTCAATCTTGCAGTCCTGCCAGTATGGGCCAGACCACAAAGGCCTAGAGCATTTCCACTGGTACAAAGAAATATTTTTAAGTTTGCCCTGGTGTTTTGCAAGTACTTCCATTTCTGTCTTCCCTCAAAAAACTGCTGCAGGCTTTCTAAGCAGTATGGTACAGCAACAAATAATTTAACTTCACTCCACTTTATTTTTGGGAGGATACTCAGGTGTGTTTCTTCATGCAGTTTTACCTAGCCTTCAAGTTGTGAGACAAGCATTACATGACAAACCACACCACTACCTCAGGAATGGGCAAAATAGAAATATGAGCTCTTGGTCACAGGCAAGCTTTCCACAGCTTCTGGGAAACTTTATTTTCCATTGAAGAAAACTCTTACACAAGGATATTTCAATCTGAAAATACTTTGAATGTACAGAATATAAAAACCAGCATGGAATACAGAAATGTCCATTCAGTCCATCTTAAAATAATGACAATGAGGTGAAAACAATCCACTTAAAAGAATCACAAAGGCCAAGATGCTAAGTGACATTGCCAGCAGGCTACAGCAAGCATATCTGAACGCATTTCATTTGTAGCATGTTTGTTTGTTCCCAGCTTGTTTTATATATGTGCTGTAAGAAATTTTTGTAATTATTTTTACCTTATTTCTATATAAATTATGGTAGTTAACCCCATGTACACAGGTACATGCTCATACATGTACTTCTTATCTTGCTTGGCTCACAAATATTATACCTTATGTTTATGAAATAAACAGAATGGAGGCAAAGGGAAAAGACATTTGCAGCTTCAGATGGCCAAAACTGTAATTTTTCAGAAGGGAAGTTTCCAACTGTAATTTACTCTATATCTTATTATTCTGTAGGTTCCTGTCCCCTTTGCTTTCTAATACTGAATACTCACTCACTTCTCTACAACTGAGAGATTGTTGAGGAGGTTGCAGTTGGGCTAGAGATATTCAGATTTTTTTAAAGGTTTGAACTACTTTCTTCTCTCATTTACATTTATTCCTGATAAAGTTCAGGATTTTCCATTCTTTTCCTCTTACTTTCTTTGCCTTCATTGCCTAGTACAAGCAACCAGGTAGTTTGAGGTCTGTAAGTGAGATAAGTTATGCTCAGTTGGTAGATACTTCTGTAGAAATACACTCCTCAAATGTGCCTTGTTAGGTTGAGCCACTGATTCTTGTAGTTCCATATCCTGCCCTAACCAATTAATGCTCCTGAAACACATATGCATTAATATATACAGCGGGAAGAAATTTTCACACTCCTACAGTGATCTTTTTTGGCTGTGAAACATGGTATTTGATTATTTATAGAGCAAAATGATCTTATTCCAAACATGAGTCTGTTCCTTCAGCTCCACTGAAGTCAGTGCATGATTAGCTATATATTTTACTGTTAAGAATGTTATGTTCTTCTTGACGACACTGATAGATGCTTTCATAATATATTAGAACGTGTACTTAATCATCTAGATAATAATAGAAATTATCATATGGCCTTTAACTCTCATAAATTGCTTTCTTGATAACACAGAAAATAATCTTCCTGATCATTTCTCTTTCAGTATGTAATTTTGAATTTCATGGACCTCCTTATTCCAGATCTGTTTCCTTTCCTCTGTTCTTATTACACTGTCTCAAGCTGATTTTATTTATGACAGCAAGTTAAGTCAAAGATAGCTCTACTCAGATTCGTCCATAAGTTCTAACAGATACAAAGTTGTGTCTACTTTCTGGTCATCAGCCTCTTTTGGAAGTTTGATCTGACATAATCTACAGATTCATATTTAATAGGACTCTAAGTAGAATATAAACATTACTGAAATGTATAAATGATCATGTCTTTTTGGATATCAACTAACAAGATTGCAAGTGGAATTAAATTATTTTACACTTCAGTAATCACTGTAAACAGAAGTAACAGTGTAAGAAAGAAAAACCACCCAAAGGTTTAGTGGTGACATCAACATTTGATGTATCTGTATTAGAGAGGTTTGGGTTTTGGGGTATTGTTGAAGGACTCGATCTGACCAAACTGGGCGATTTGTTTTTGTTAGGTGTTTTTTTTTTTGTTTGTTTGTTTTTTTTTTGTAGGAGAGGGAGCAGGCTTTGTATTTGATTCTGACTCTGCCCCTGATCCTACTGGAGAGTTGCCTTTGGTTTGTTCCTTTTTTCTATTTACAGGAGCAACCTTTACTGGTGTGGATTGAGGGGGAGTGTCTGCAGAGGCTGTTGATGTAGTTGTAGTGCTTAGTACTGGGGCAGCAACAGGGCTTGTTGGGGGGAGCTGCAGCAGCAGCAGTGCTGACTGTGGGAGTTGGGTCAGCAGCAGGAGTTGGTGTGGGAGTTGGAGCAGCAGTAGGAGTTGTTTGTGTGGCTGCAGCGCGGGTTGTGGCAGTTGCCCAAAGCATACTCCCGCATCAACTTCCCATCCGGTATCATTTGACAATATCCTTTTGAAGAACAAACAGAACCGACAACAGATTCATCACCAATGACGCAAATAATATATTTCTATAATAACTAGGATAATGATCATCATAACCATATCGAATATTCTCAAAATGGAATGGAGTCACAGACTCTGGTGGTGTCAGAGTGTTGTGGGGAGTAGCATAACTTCCCAAGGCAAAACCAAAAGTAACACTTTTTAAAACATCCTGGTAGTACCAGGACCAGTCTGCTACCCAGATTAGTAAGACATAAATTAGCAAGAAACACCACAAAAAGACAGTGGCCTTTGCCAGGCGGTGAAAGCCGATAACTCTGAGATAGAGAGTGAGAACCAGCAAACCATAACATAATGCATATGATATGTGAGCACGCAGCAAGACACCCATCTCCAAGATAATCTCTGATAAGACACGTGCTAGCACTAGCTTCACAGACTCCATGACGAAAATATTTTGCTCAAGTTTCAAGCCTTAAAAGCAGTTAGAAAAGGGTGCTATCCCTTTAACAGAGAGCTATTCAGGCAATTAATCAGAGCTCTGCTTGAGCCCCTCGTTGGGTGCCAATAAATTTGTCATGGTTGTGCTAGCACTAGCTTCACAGACTCCATGACGAAAATATTTTGCTCAAGTTTCAAGCCTTAAAAGCAGTTAGAAAAGGGTGCTATCCCTTTAACAGAGAGCTATTCAGGCAATTAATCAGAGCTCTGCTTGAGCCCCTCGTTGGGTGCCAATAAATTTGTCATGGTTTGGGGTCAGGGCAGTCCCCAGAACCATAGCAGATGCTCTCCCTTCCTCTCATCCCTGAAATGGAAAGGGAATAAGGGAGAGAAACTTGTTGATTATAAAAGAACAGAAAACAGTTTTAATACTACCATTAGCAATAATAGCAATAATGATAATAAGTTAGGTTATGTATAAATATATACAAATATACAAAGTTAGTCTTGAACTTAACTCTCTCCAATGGCAATATGTTATCATTGTCCCCAGCTGGGGAGAAGTCCCCAGGAAAAGGGTTCTAGGCTGGACTCAACCCTAGACGGAGACTGGACACAGGAGCTGGATTCTGGAACTCAGTTCAGGAACACAGGAGTTCGGATCAAAGGCAGGGTGGATGAAGTTTTCCTCAGATGTCATCTACTGCAGTAGAAGCTGCCAGCAGTCCAGCAGCAGCAAACGGAAGAGAAGAAGAACAGAAGGGGCGATGGAAGGGCTTGTCCTTCTTGATTCTCCAGTTTTTATTGGCTATGATGGCTATGGGATGGAATACCCCATTGGTGAATCCTGGGGTCAGTTATTCTGCCCACTCCTCCCCGCAGGTGTGGGGTATTCTTTGTCCTTTCTGTGTGGGATCCAAGATTAGCAGTGGCCTTGGTCTGTGTATCAATTTCTGGCAGTAACTTTGAACATGAAGTTTTATCACTGTTATAGTCAGATAGTTTATGAAAATGTTGTTAAGTCAGACAGAGTAATTAATTAGAAGAACTTCAGTTAAAAAGTAAAATTATTGAGCAGAACCAGTTCTATTTATCTCAAATCAGGACAGTAAGGAAGAAAAAAAAAAAAACACATTATTTTTTAAAGTTACTTTACTCAAAAATATACTTTCTTAATGCACAGAGGGTCTTTTTCATGAATACAGAATAAACATAGCCATGGCTAGATTAATTCTCAGTTTTGATATCCACTAAGAGAAAAACAAGTTTATGGGGAAAAAAACAGGTGAATATGCTATTGATACACTGCAAGAAAGCAGCTTAAAGCACAAATGTGGGTCTGCTGGGTCACCTGTGGTTCTGTTTGTTTCATGGATCAGTATGGTTGAAACTTCAAAAGGGAGTTCCTGTATTTATAACCAAGGAAGTTCACTAGTAGATAGTGGCAGAACATCTATGAGAAGATGTAGCAATTTCAGATGGTTGTGCTGTTGCCCTAGGTTCAGAAATTGCACCTTCTTGATTTTTGGCACTGTTTCTTACTGATAAATATCAGATGACTGTTTTCAATCTAATAATTTTTACAGTGTACAGTCATTCACATGGATACTGTACAATTATTTTCCTGGTGTGAATTTTCTACTCTTCCTCCCTCTGACATTTTAAAGAAGGAACAATACCGGTTAATAACTCCCTATTAAACTTCAAAAATTTCTGGTTTTTCAAATGAGCTCTGCATATTGCTAATTAATCTGACTTTATTAATAAATCTGAAATACAAAATGCATTCTCATTTGATTGCTAGTCCTCATCTGTAACTAAAACATACAGAGACTCTTCACTGCTAAAAGTGCAATGGAAATTAAAGCTAAGAAATATACTGGGCATTTTCCAAGACAGCAGGAAATATATATACACAACAACTTGACAGGCAGTAATTGCTCTAAAGAAACATGAAAATAAGAGTCAGTTGAAATGAGTGGTATTTACATGGACAAGATGTTTATTTTTACATTGAATTATTTGCCATATGCAGTTATGTGAAATGGATCCAATTTCAATTCCCTGAATGAAGTCAACCCACACATCACATACTGTTGGATGGTGGATTTTCTACTGAACAAACAATGAATACAGCAATACCATCTTAATTATGTTGCTGTAGGACATGAAAAATATCAAAAGGATAAATTTAATCCCTACCATGCAGCTTGAATAACTGCTGTTAGGAAAGAGGAAATGAGATCAGGGAAGAAAAGGAAACTCCCACACTAGAGGTACTTATCGCCAGTCCTTTGTCTATCTCAAAGTCATACATGCAATTGCCTGAAACATGCGTAGCCCAAAAACCCCTGCAATGGTGCATAGGATGTATTAGTTATGAGATTCCAGTACAGCAGGAAATACAGGTCAAAACTGAGAATGACTCTCAAACAGATCATCCCCAAGATTGCTCAAGCCACTGGTGTCTTTGTACACCCCAACAGCGCAGCCTCTTTCATAATCTATACTAACCCTAAACTAGGTAACAGGAAACAGGAGTTTTGAGGTCTTAAAAACACAAGCATCTAATAGATAATTATCCGAGTGAAGTAGAGATACGTATTTCTTAAGATACTTCCTCCCATTTTCTGACAGGTTTATTTCCTTATTGATAGTATTTGTAGAATTAACTTCTTGCCTTTTACTATATTTAAGTCAGAAAATTATATGAGCTGCACAGGAGTTCCAAAAGGCAGCTAAGAAAATAAAAAGGGAATAAAGGCAGCACAAAAATAGCAAAATAAAAGGTTCTGTGTTCTGTTGAAGCAGGTTTGCAGTTCTGTGTCTACAACTGAAATTCAAAAACAATTACAGAAGCCTTAGAATGCACTTGTCTATTTACAGAGTAGTATGAAGCAAGGAATTTGGGGCATCTTGCATGTCTGTTCTTCAATGAACAATTTGTGGTCAATTCCAGACTGTAGCTGGTTCAGACACCTACTACGTAAAATCAAAATGGCTGAAGAGAGGTAATTATATCTATAAAGAGATCTGCATGACAGAGGAGAGATGTTTGGCATTGTTTGATCTCTTTCCTTGCCTTTGATTGTACTACAAAAGCAAAACCCATGAGATTATTAATAACAGGTGGTAAGACCCCTCAAAGATCCTCTATATTAGTAAATGCATAACCAAACTAAGGAGCGAATTCTCTAGAGGCCAGCAGAATAGATCCTATCCTACTGGTGTCTGAGCACACCATTCATTTACTGTGTATTTACACAGTGGTGTTTTGTGTGGTGTTTTTTTTGTTTTAATTAAATTGCTATATACACAGTCTACCCTGAAAGCCACTTAAAAGTCCAATGGTGTTGGGTGTGGCTACCTTACATTACCTTCACACTGAATGTCTCACTTTCAAAATTTACAAACTTAACATAGGTCAAACCAACTTTCCAACTGTGTGAGCTTGCTCTGAACCTAAAGATGGACATAACTGGAGCAGAAGTTATTCTCTACATCTCCCCAAAACTCACCTCTACAGAGTTGTCATGAGTCTGTCTTAAAAATATACCATATGTTCATCCTAGGAACCATTACACACAGTAATACAGTTAAAGCCAAACAAGCTCCTAGTGAAACAAATGGGGTAGGTTGTGTCTCTACAAATGTAGGAAGAGAAATTAAAACAGATGCTCAGTGCATTGCTACTTTTCACACTTAACAGACTGAGTGCTAGAACAACAGTATCTGTGAATAGGTTTATTAACTACAGGTGAAGTTTAAGAACTCACTAGAAAAGAATTACACTTTCCATCCAACAATTTGAATGTGCAGGTTCTTCAGAAATAAGTCAAACTTTCACCAAAACAGGATCATATTTACTGCTTGGCTAAAGCAGAACACATATAAAGAACCTATTCATTGGATGAAAATACCTTGTGCAGGGACACCAGGGCTATGCTTCAGACCAGGTCCCTCAGAACAGTCTAAGGACACTCATCTTCTCAGAGATAAACAATCCTATGACATTTGGGCAGTGTGGCAGTTATGATAATTTTTTTTTTTTTTTTTTTTGTATATGATCTTTATGTATTTTTAAAGTATATGACCAGGAGACAAATATTCATATACCTAAAACCTCCACTAGTTTAATTGGGAAAGAAAAAAAAAAAAGAAAAAAAAAAAAAAAAACACCAAAAAAAAAAAAAAAAAAAACCCAAAAAAAAAAAAAAAAAAAACCCAAAAAAAAAAAAAAAAAAAACCCAAAAAAAAAAAAAAAAAAAACCCAAAAAAAAAAAAAAAAAAAACCCAAAAAAAAAAAAAAAAAAAACCACCACAAACCAAAGCAAAAAACACACACACACAAAAAGGAAAGCTGCTAATGTCATTAGCTGACACAGCTGTTTACCTTATGAATGACTGTTCAGTGCATGATGAAATGAAAACAAACCAAAACAAAAAAAAAAAAAAACACAAATCCACACACTCACCCTACAGGAGGTTATGTTTCAGTAAGAGCTGATATTCTGTTCCTGGCTCTGCCCCTTCTTTTTCATAAGGGTTAAAGGCAATTAATCTATTTCCTCCTCTATGAAAATGGGATTAACAACATTTATTAATTTACCTTAGAGTTACAGAAATGGTTAGTTAATATCCTTGTGGTAATGTGAATATGTCAAATGGGCAATAAAGACTAAATATGCTTCCCACCTTCATCAAGAGGCAGTTCACACCCACCTGTAATGTATGAATTGTGTATTTAACATTTTAAAACTTCCTTCATAAATCACTCCCATTTGTCCAGAGGAATCCAGATGGATTCTTGAAAATCCCTTATTAGCAGACATATAAAGCTCCCCAAAACAGACACTGAAGCAAAGCATGATGCATTCAAGCAGGATTTTCATTAAATTTGCTACTGCCATAATACAGTCTGAGAGAAAGCAAGAAAATCTATAAATTTGGGGGTTATAACCACAAATTTCACAGTAATGAAGATACTTTTTTCCTCCTGCATGTCTCTGTATTTTAATTGGGGAGGTTTGTTTGGTTTGGTTTGGGGCTTTTTGTTTGTTTCTTTGCCTTTTTTTTTCCTGCACACACATGAAAAAAGGAGAAATTTAACTCATATTCTGTATTGGGTAAAATACTGGTCAACTTGCCTAAGGTCAACCTTTGTCTATGTGTCATCATTGTAAAATTCATTTTATGGCTAAACATTGAATAAATACCATGCAGTAGCCTTTCATCTAATGTAAGTTTTCTATATATTGTTCCAAAACTACTTCTGCATTAAATGAAACCGTTATTACTAGCCACAGCCTAAATGCAATTAATGTAAATGCCATGAAGATTCTACTCATTTTTTTTTCCACAACTTCATTAGGATGGTAAGAGTTTTAATAGCTCTGCACCACTTTCCCCTAAATGAAGAAAATCTCATTGTCCTTGTAATTCTTGCTTTCATTACAACAGCAGCATGAGAGATGGATTAGGTCCCTAATGAGCCTTTTGAATGAACAGCCCCGTGAACTTCCCGAAGCATTGTAGTGGGAAATGTACACTAGTTAGGCTTTGGCCTTTACAAATTAGCAAAAATTCAACACAAAATTTTTTCCCCCTTCATTTTCCCATTACATTTTGAAATACAAGATGTTGAGAAAGTGGGAGAAAAAGGTCCCAGGAGCAATTGCATCAAAGCATGGCATCCATTATCATCAGTGTCCTCTAGTGTCCTTTTTTTCCTACTTTGTGTTTTAAGACTACTGGATCAAAGATTTTAAATCCCATTAAGCTAAAACTATGTATAAAACATCTTCTTGCCACTGCATTTTAATTATTTTTTCTTAAAGATAAATTTCCTTATATATCCACAAAAGCAAAGACTAAGAGTAGAGATAAGAACGTGCTAGATTTTATGTTCATGAGAATTTGTGCCCGTATGTGTATTTCACATTGGGTCAGAATCTTGAATTTGCACTGGAAATTGCTGAATTTTTTGATTTAACGTCTATCAAACTAACTACAATGCAACAAGGGACATCAGGTGTAGAAGACAGAAATTCTGCTCTCTTGACTTGAAAAGCAAGCCATTTGAAAGATCAGCCATTGCAGTGACCTTACAGTAAGAATCTGTCCTACAGCAAGACCTGTGAAATCTTAACAACACTGTGTTTTCTCTCCATGGGTGAAGTTCACTGAATCATAACACCTGCAATGCCTCTGTCTCCTGCCTAAAGCCCAAACTCTGACCTAAAACTTCTAGATTCTAATAGTGCTTCAACTTTTCTCTAATGTTGAGGAAAACTGTACAGTACCTCTGACTATAGCTGTTCACATTATTATGAATATACATATTGTATTGCTTACATTTCTACTAAAGGAAATGTGTGAATGAAAAACAGGTGTTAAAAGAAGTAAAGACATAAGGAACATACCTGAAAATAAAAGCCAGCATATACCTTGACAGGAGAAATCCCTTTGTGTACTTCTCTGATCATTCTTTAGTGTATGTATGTTCAATACCCATTAGCAGCAGAGCTGCTTGAAAGAAAGCTTTTATCTTGAAATAATTTCTGCAGCTAGAAAGAGCAAGCTTCACCTTGGTAGAGAAGATAAGCTAACAAGAGTTTCCCTGGGGCACAGCTAATACTGATTTTCATGATGCACAAACTTTTCCACAAGGAAATTATCAGGGAGCCATGTGACAGCCAGCAGCCCGGCCAGACCCCCCAGCCCCTTGTTTGCATTTCTATCCCCTCTGCTCTGGTGTCTACAGACAAGGGCAGTGCCTGTCTTCGGAAGTGCAATCCTGACTACTGAAAAGATGTGGCAGCAGAATGAAACACCCAGGAATTCAAAGCAGGATTATGACAAACATGGACGAAGACGTAGGCCCACAAGGCTTTTAAATCAAAGTCTCTGTGCATAGCCTCAGTAAAGCTACTCTGAGATGATCTCACCATGGTGAGACCAGAGACATACCTGGCAGCATGCCTGTCTCTTCTCCCTGATGTACCTCCACAATCCTAAACAGGATTCCAACCTGAAAAACTTTTGCTTTCAGATAAATTAGAACAAATAAAACTTTTAAAGTAAAGAAAACTTAGAGATAGCAACGAATAAATCTCCTTGTGTTTCCTGTATCCTATATGGACGGGTTATTTCCTTAGGCCTGTTGTCAGTCCAGCAAGTAACTAAAACTTTAGCAACCTCTATTACAAATATTTTTTTCTCCTCTAGGTTCCCAGAAAAATCCTGTATTCTTATTAAGACATGGCTCTGTGTCTGATAATTGCCCTTCTAGTAGCCTGTGATATTTGCAGATATATAATTGTGCTTCCCCAGCAGGTTCTCCACCTGTTCATTCCTCTCAAACTCTTCCCCTTTCTTTCTTCCTCCAAAATGCAGAGTCAGGACAATAAGAAGACACCTAACAGATCATGAGAAAATCGTCCATATTCATGTCCATCCTTCAAGATTTGGAAGTTTGTTATTTTGAGGCAACACAGCAGGATTTTAAAAAGTTCGCACATGACAAAGTAGACCCAAAAAAGTAAGCTTAAATGATACAAGTACTGGCAGCTGTTTCAAAATAATTTCCAAATAGCAAGCTTGTATCAGGAGAACCAGGTTTTAATCAGGGAAAAATTTCTACTGGGGAAAGGTTTTGGAAATGTAATTACCACACTATCCATTTACCCTGAGCGACAAGATACAACCTGGCAAGAAGATCTCATTTTTCCCTGACCTTCAGATTATGTCCTAATGTAGAGCTGTTGGAGCAAATCCAGAGGAGGGCTGTGAAGAAGATCAGGGAGCTAGAATACCTCTCCTACAAAGACAGGCTGAGAGAGTTGGGGTTGTTCAGCCTGGAAAAGGCTGCAGGGAGACCTTATAGCAACCTTCCGGTACCTAAAGGGGGTCTATAAGAAAGCTGGAGAGGGATATTTTACAGGGGCATGTAGTGAAAGGACAAGGGGTTATGGCTTTAAACTGAAAGGGTAGATTTAGATTAGATATTAGGAAGACATTTTTCACTGTGAGGGTGGTGAGGGCACTGGAACAGGTTGCCCAGAGAAACTGTGGATGCCCCATCCCTGGAATTGTTCAAGGTCGGGTTGGATGGGGCTTTGAGCAAAAAAAGCTCAAACTGGTCTTGTGGGAAGTGTCCATGGCAGGGGAGCTGGAACAAGATGATCTTTAAGGTCACTTCTAAAAGAAACCATTATCTGTGGAATTTACCAAGCTTTCTGAATAGGAGATTAGTGTCCTGTTGCCTTCTGAAAAAGAAAGGATGTATTTTAGAACAATGACACTTACACCATATAGAGGAATAAGGAACAGTGTGAGAGGGAAAACATTACTGAAGGCAGCTATTTAAAAAGTGCTTATCTGAACAGAATGAAAGGTTTTATCTTGCATACACTGTAATCAAGTCTGTGGGAACCTTGCCTTTAATTTTAAAATAGTTACCATAATTAAAAGTGTGGGAAAAAAAAAAAAAGCAGCTACATTCATCTGATCTAAGTTATCTAAAAAGGTTCCTTAAACAATGCATCTGTCTAAGTTTTGGTAATTAGATAAATGCCAGTTCTCAACCACATTTCTTCAGTATTATAACATGTCACGGTAAATATTGCTAACCAGACATCCAACAAGAAACAAATTCTTTTCTTGAAGACTCTCTTCAAACAGCAGAAAAAGAAGCAATTCATATTATTCACATCTACTGGGACATTGATTCTAAAATTCAGTCCCAAATATTTATTTTCATAATAACATATATTTATGTGTGCACACAGAGTACCATGAAGGCTGCTCTATTCGTATGTGCAGAGAGATACATGAAGTCAGTCCCCTCAAGAGAAGGGTAAAGCAGGGCCAGGTACCTGACAACAGCCAAGCAGACTGCTAGACCCCTCCCTCCCCATGTGGAGAAAAAGTGCCAAATAAGGCGGCACAGGGAAAAAACAGACATCAAAGTCTTCTTTCCAGGCAAACACCCACAGCCAGACTCCAACCCTATATTCCACATAAAAGCAATGCCCATGAAGATCATACAGGAATCTCAGCTCTAATCAGTCGCTACTGGATGTTTTGACTGGGATACCTAATGATGTAAAATGGAACTGATTTGCAGTGTTTCTAATGCATCACGGTTTAATCAGTAATATCATTTGTCTGGACAAGTTTTTATCAATCACATTTCAATTAATTCAGTTTATAGCTGTCTAAATATGGGTAGCTCATGTATTAGTCATGAAAAAAGCGTACATTTGCATGGGGGGATGAAACATCAGCAGGAAATACTAAACTGTTAGAAGGCTGGAACAGTACTTGAATGTATTCAGGGAGGCAGCTGCAGAAGCTGTTCCTTATGCATTTACTTTTTCCTCAGCGAATCGCATAGTAAATTGCAAGTTAAGATAAGATTTTTCTGACTGGCTGCTTACATACTGATTTTGAATCTGAAAAGGGCTAGACCTCTCTTGCTTCATATAGCTCACCGACAGTGATTTTCCCATGTACATATATTCTGGAATTCATGGAAGCTGAGAAAAGCCCAGTGTGCCTTTCTGCATCCACACAGTCTCCACAGTACTGACAACAGTAAAACCAAATAGTTTCCTTTGGCAGCAAACCTAAACAGATATAACCTGGAAGATATCCAGGAAAATCATATTAGTAGCACCAAAATACAGCTTTGATGGAATCATTCTTCTGATCCTAGAAATTTTTTTGAACCTACTGTTCATTGTATTTCTCATTGCTCTGTCAATATGGCAGTAATTAAAATAATTAAAAACAAAACAAAACAAAAAAAAAACCACCACAACATTTGTTCTGTTAAAAGTGAGTGCATTCTTTCTATGTATCAAGGCAAGTGAAAGTCTGCTTTCTAAATCTTCTACCAGGGTTTGGGGGGCAGGGGAGGGAGGGCAACATGTCGGGTGGTTGCATTGCAAGTTGAACACAGAAAAAATATCTGCAGTCTGAAGGAAAAGAATAATTTATTTCACCTGAAATACTGCTGAGTGGTATTTATAGCCAGTGTCTGGATGCAGTGGCCTGTAAACCAACTGTGACCTTCTACTCCAGTCATACCATTCACAGTAATAGTATTTTCTTTTGTATTATTAACGGTGAATACTAACAGATCATTTAATGTGCTGTCCTGTGAATGGTGTTTGAGAAACCTTCAGAGAGGATCACATTTTCTACGGGCTGAGGTGCTGCACAACATGGAACTCAACACACAACCAAAACCAGCCAGTATCAGAAATTATCACTCCTTCAATCAAAAAAAAAAAAAAAATGAATCAGAGTTAAATGTCTGCAGGGACACCTGGAGAAGCGTAATGTGAAAATTTTTGTGATGTTTTGGAAGCAATGTTCAACACATTAAAAAAAAAAAAATAAAAAAAAATAGGGGAAACATCGTTCTTTGCTGAATGAAACTTGGACCCCCTACCAGCCTTAATTTGGAGCTTTCCTTCTGCATTCTTCCAACCCTGTCCCTGCTGCACATCATGCTGTAATCTCTTCTGTATTTAATGTGCACTGCCTTTAAATACATTTACTAAAATTACTCTTATTTTGGATTTCTTTTGTTCTAAGGGATCTTTGTGAGTCATAGGGAAGATTTAACCCAACTCCTAAAGGATAATGTCATCTTTAGATCATGCTCATTATAATTCATAAGTACTTCTCCACTTGACAGCTCTTCAGTTGCAGTTTCAATCTTACATTATTTTTTTCTTGAGAGCCCTTTTCAATTTTCCACATTGCTAATAGAGCCTGAGGCGAAGCTAAAAATCATTTGGGCTTGTTGAAAGGATCAATAATTTTTGTGTGCCATGCATTTTAGAATACATGGCATCACTGAACAC
The DNA here is from genome assembly GCF_000691845.1 of Merops nubicus. Classification (NCBI taxonomy): domain Eukaryota; kingdom Metazoa; phylum Chordata; class Aves; order Coraciiformes; family Meropidae; genus Merops; species Merops nubicus. The sequence goes on from NW_008590254.1 coordinate 28,767, forward strand.
AAACACTGTCCCTGCACTGATAAATAGAACACATCGAATAATGTCAGAAGTTTCCACACATTTTAAAAAAATATTTCAATAACTACCTGCAATCTCATATGCAGAGAACAGTATTAAGTATATTAAAGAAAAAAAAAAAAAAGGCTTAAAATAAAGTTAATCTAAGACCGATTGAATAAATTATTTGCCAAACACTCATGTTCTGTGTCCTAGGCTCACATGAGAGCCAACTTAGGACTAGAAGGTCTAACAGTTTCACTACTTTGAGATTTATACCACCACAAAAGCTGATGGACTAAAGTTTATTCAGCTTTCTCTGTCACCCGTCCAAGAAGTCAAGGATATCTGATCAAGTGCTTAGACATGCTGTACTCAAACAGTTAGTGCAATAAATTATTCATCCAGCACCATGCAGAGCAAATTATATTTTAGCTGGACAGCATTTTCACTCACAGTTCATTCACTTACAAGACAAGCAAGAGACTGCAGTGAAGGAAAGGGAAGGATCACTAATGGAGAGCTGTGGTTTCCTCAATTTAAACCTTCTAAATAAATTCCTTACAGAGCATATTGGGGCTGACAAACTGAGTGCTACTCTGTTGATGTCTAACTCTTGCCAAGAACATGTTGATTCTCAAGATACATTGAAGGCTTTAACAGACTGAATGGAGATGCAAGTTTCGCAAAGTGAGTGTTGAAATAGCATTAATCAGACCATATAGGAACTGTGGGTTTACATAATTCTCTCAGAGAAGTATCAGAGGATTGGAGCATAAGGAGAGAAATATAGCAGAGAACCTTATGTTTGTTGGTTTTTCTGTTTGGTTGGGGTTTTTTGTTTGTTTGTTTGTTTTGTTGTTGTTGTTTTGTTTGGTTTGTTTGTTTTTTTTTTTTTTACCCTAAAAATGCTCCATTGTTTTCTTCTCTCTACCACCATTTCCAATACAGTTTAGACTGCCTCATCAACTCCCAGTGCCTATGATTTCCAGCCTTCATTTTCCTTCCCCATTGCCATATTCTTGAGATTGAATAGGAAACTGAGAATCGGCACTCTCAATATAATTCTGCAAGCAGATCCTCTGTGCAGGCACCAGAAAATAAATGGCTGTCCAATATTGATGTGTTAGTGTTTTGTACCCACTGTGTTGATCCTGCCTATATGGTGTTCAGCACAGTAGAGTGCATTCAGTTGTATTTGCATGTCTGACTTTTAAAACAATTAAAAATGCCTTCTTTAACTGAAAATACTTCACTGAAGAAAGCTGTAATGAAAGTATCTAAAACTGGTCAAAAAATTTTCACAGAAATAGTAATTTTGAACAGATATTGTTTAGAAAGTCCCTAGGGAAAAAAAAAATAATCTCCTATTTGAACAACAAAATATTTTAAAAGACTGGGTGTTATATCTCATCCTATGTAGAAATATCAAAACTTCCCAGACTGTTTGGATGAGGCTGAACCAGATGCATAAATTAAGCCATCTCAATGTGAATATCTGTTCAAAATAGATTTTTTTCCTTGTTATCAGGAGGAGAAGCTCATTACCCTTTTCCCCCAACTTTTCTAGCCTACCATACAACCAGTGAGACATCAATTGCTGCCCTGTTGGAGGTTTTCTGCATGCTTGGAGAGACTAGCTTCAACTTTTGGATTCAGAAACATTTCCTCACCTGGACGCATGCTTGTGTTTTTCAGTGTTGGAAGGAGACTGAGAGGCTTTGGGTGGCAGAAAAGGGAATGAAAGAGGGCCAAGCACCAAAGATGGGAAACATGCAGGTGCAGCCCACAGAACCTAGTTGGAAAAAAGGCATAACTGGAGTTATACCTAAATTGCTTTGGGAGCAAGGGTGGAAGGACTAAATAGAAACCCACTTTCTTCCATGCTAAACAATGCACATAGGTGGTACTAGTTGGAGGGTTATGAGGGTACTAATTGGAGGGTTACCTTGAGACCCACCTTAGCCCACAGTTAATGAGGATTCTACTCACCCTCCCAAGGAAGGTATTATAAAACTCTTCATCAATCTGACCAACAGCCCCCTATTGATTTAGGTAAAATTTGCAAGCTAAAATATGAGATTAACCTTTTTCTCATGCATGAGTAATTTTTCCAGTTTGTGAAGGGAAACTACATCAGTTCACCACTACAGAAGCTTAAGTCTTCTATCACATTTTCTATACTGTGGCTTGTTGTCCTCTGTCTGTATATTACTTTTGCTTAAGCTGTTCCTTTGCAGGATATCTAAATTGTTACTCCAAAGTTTTAAGAGCCGTGCCTTTAATAAATCCCAGTTATTCCTGACTTACTGTGCTGCCACTCTTCCATAAAATCAGCTTTCTTTCATTGTTTCTGAGCTCATTATTCAACATTTAGCTGAACTGAACTGCATTTACCGTTCATTAGATATTTCTGAGCTAGAGGTAGTCACATGATTCAATGCTTCTTGGATCTCATAGCTTGTGACGTGCTATGTTCCCATGGTTTAGTGGCATGTTTAAATTTGGCTTTGAATAACATCACTGAGAGCAATTTGTATGAATAGCACAAATTGCAAGACATGAAAGATAATGTAGAGCAGCCATAGGATTCTCTATAGCATCACCTGATCAAGCCAGCATGCTAAAATGATGCGGACAAATCTCCAGTCACTTTGGTGATAGAAGGTCGAATCCACTATCTGATAAAAGGTGTTTGAGTCCATTGCTATTAGCAGGCTAAATGGCAGAGACACTTAGGATGATGATATGCATTAGAGACAGTAAAATAAATGTTAAAAAGGAGGCAGAAAAAAAATCTGCCTCATTTCTCCAAGTTTTTCAATGGTACATTTCCATTTGAATTGAAATTTTCATTTTTATGTTAAAAAAAAGGGAAACTGGTTTTGAAGTTAAAAACAACGATCAGGTCTTTCCTTCCTGCTTCTCTATTTCTCTCTCTCCAAATGGAGAGATTCATTTTCTTTTTAAAGTACTCCAGCTCTGAGAAAATTACAAAGATAAGAAATGAAAAAGGGAAGGGATGGAAAGCAAGGAAATAAAGGGGGTATAAGAGGAAGCATAACTATTTCGTTCTTTGAACTAATAATAAAACTAAATGAGAAGCCTCCTTTTTATTAACAAATCAAACTCATTTTTTCAGTAACAAAACTTTTCATTCGAACTATCAAACCTTTGCATATAAAAATACTTTGAGACATGCTTAGCCTATTTCTCCTGTGGGACTGTGCACTGCAGAAATAATTATTTCTCTGCAGCTTTTTGTCTGAATATTTTTCTTCTTTTAATGGCTTTTGGAGTTCATGTCCCTATGAAAGGGTAAAAGGGGATTTAAAACTGTCCTTCTCCTTCATACCTCCAATTACCTCTAAAATAGTTGTCAGCAAGGAGTCACACAAACATGTTTTGTTCTCAAACAACGTTTAACATGTAAACCTAACCCTTCCCCTCAGTTCTGTACTGAGATGAATATTGCTCTGAGAACCATTAAGCTGTGTGTATCTTCAGCTCCAGTCATGGACACCAAAACCAGGACCCATATCTAGAGTAACACCTCCCAGACCTACACCACCACACACTTCACACTAACGTTAGTTAACCTCCATCCCTTAGTCTCTAAGACATACTAAAGTCTTAGTTTGAATTTCATATTGAAACCAGAGGATAAACACTACACACAAAAAGTATATTCCAGGTTTCATATTTATTGCTTCCTTATCATTCAGATGGCAAACAGCTGAGATGCCTGTTTGTCCAGCTGACTTAAAGAAAACGTTTTGGAAATCCTGCAACCATGCTGTTTTCTCCTTTCCAGAAATAATATTAATAAAAAGAAAATAAATACAATGAAAAAAGCAGCAGCCATCACTGACCAAATACCACACTTCTGTGCTATCCGTGGCATGGTCAATCTGCCAAGACACACAATACAGGGTTGATGCTAAGAAAAGGAAAGGTCATATTATAAATGCTACAGAAAGGCATGTTTGAAAGAAGACTCTGTAATAGGAAAGATTTATGGCAGTAACTACAGAAACCAATTGAGAAGTACTTCACCATTCATCCCATGCCAGTGTTTCTCCTGATGACACATATGCACACAAACCACTGGAGGTGATCCTACAATCAAAATAATACAAGTGGATTTGTCTTATTGGCAGATAGGAGTCTTGTGCAGCTCCCTATACAGAATGCAAGGTAATGAGACTAGGGATAAAAAATAAGATACTGTATAAACCCAGAAAAGCAACCATGAGAGACACCCAAGGGTAGTTGTGGATGATTCCACTTAAGCCCTGTGTTTGCCAACAAGAATGAGCAAAGTAAGCCGCGGGATATTTACAGCCAATATATATGTGGATATTGCACACAGAAGAGCTCTGGCACAGTGCCTCCAAAGAGCTGTTCCAGGGCTTTTGTTTGTTCTCTGACATTCACTGTGTCAATGTGTTGGTGTAGGCACATGTGTGCTTATGAATATTCCTGTGGATCTGTTTCATGTTGTATTCTCACTATTCTGTTCTAGTAACTACTTTCCCATCACGCAGAAGGAAAATTATGTGGATTTTTGAACATGATAGTTCAAAGACTTCTGTGTGATTATTTTCCTTAATAGTTAACCTTTATTGTATTCTAGACAATTGCATATTTTAAACCATAGAATCATAAAATGTTTGAGTTGGAAGAGACATCTGAAGGTCATCTAGTCCAACCCCCCCACCACCATAAGCAGGGACATCTCCAACTAGGTCAAGCTGCTCAGAGCCTCATCAAGGCTGACCTTGAATGTCTCCAGGGATGGGGCCTCCACCACCTCTCTGGGCAACTCATTCCAGTGACCACCCTCATATTGAAGAACATTTTCCTAACGTCTAACCTGAACCTACCCTTTTCTAGCTTAAAGCCATTACCCCTCGTCCTGTCACTACAAACCCTTGTGAATAGTCCCTCCCCTGCTTTCTTACAGGCCCCTTTCTGGTACTGAAAAGTTACTCTAAGGTTCCCCCAAAGCCTCCTCTTCTCCAGGCTGAACAATCCCAGCTCTCTCAGCCTCTCTTCACAGGAGAGGTGTTCCAGCCCTCCAATCATTTTTGTGAATCTCAGTGTTTTATCATCAGAAATCTAATTTACATATTAATATTTATCAATGTGATGCAACGTGCTGAACATTTTATCTTGCAACAATTCTTTAACAGCATGTCAAAACCTCTTTAGGTAAGGCCTCTTTGGCTTGACTGCATTAGCATTTTTCGGGGGGGGGGGGCAAGTGTGGTTAAAGCACTAGCAAGCCATTCTACCTACTTCTGAATAGCTCACTTACTAGTCATAGTAATTTAAAATCTTTATTACTATATCAGACAACCATATAGTTTTCACAGAAAGGACCAGTCTGTAGACACCATATTTATGCCTTAGGTTTAACTACAAAAATCTTGTAAAACAACTAAACTTTGAATTCATGGGATTAGAATCTGAATTTGTTTTCGGATGAGATGCTAAGTGCGACAAGTCCCACAGAAATGAGAACTGCTTCATAAAGAGGCAGTAGAAGAGGTGTGAAGAAACTCTCCAGTCTCCAGAGATGCACATTATATTCTACTATCTCTGTATAGGTTCTTAATATTTTTTGAGCACGAACATCTGAAAGCTACCACATAATCTATGTAACTACATTTATTTGTAGGTACATATTTATATGTAAATGGATACATGCAAGTATATAAAATGTAGATAAATACTTGTGTATATTTAAAAACATATACACGCTTATATGCATGTGCAAGTAAAAAAGCATTCAAAAGAAACAGGAATTAACTTTGAATGCCAGGTTCTACCAGACTTTGGACCTCATGGCTTGGAAGAAAGTACTTTTCAGAGCCAAATAAGCATTAGACATAGAGGAGAGGAGTTAGATTGAAGCAGATAAAGAAGACGCATGTCTTTCTGAGCTGCTCATTTAGCCTGAACATAAGCAAATCTGATTTGCAGTTTCAAGTAAAATGATATTTTTTTTATTCTTCTAACAGGGGCTATGTCTTTTTCTTTGGAAGGCAATTTTACTGAAATTAGGAGTACTGCTAGTGTTTTTCATTATTATTAATATTGTTATTATACCAGAAGACACTCCATTTCCCTCTTTTTTTTCTGCTTTCTGTAGACATTCAGTATAAAGCAACACTTCCCATGTTATCATCCACCTTTAATAGAACAGAGGCAAGATTGTATCTATCAGCATGACATGGAGTGGTTGAAAACTATATTTAATCCTGAGAGAGTAGTAACACGATTTGGACACAGGCTGGATTGCAGGAAGCCAGGGGAGTCTACACTGGTAAGCCTGAAGGGCATAGAGGACAGTGATACTGCACTTAAAAGTGATGAGAATTAGAGAGATTGTGGGAGGAAAAGTAGCTCACTGTTTGGTTTCTTTGACTTTGAGACACAGATTAGTCATTAAATCAGAGGGCTGAGCAGAATAAGCAATAGGAAAAGAGAAGGGAAAAAAAAAAAAAAGTCAGTACTTGAGTTGTGGCTGAAGACAAATTGAAAGATAGCAAGAGAACCAACTAAAAGGCAGAGACAGAAATCAGAGCACATGCTCTGCATAAAGGACCTTCTGGATGTAATAATCTTCTCACCAGAAACAGCAGCAAGCTCTTGAGCAGAGGGCTCAGAAGGTGTAAGGGTAACTGATGATGTCCCTTTCTAGGCAACTTCTTTGGTATTCTTAAAATGGGACATAATCAGGACAAAGAGTCTACACCTCACACTCCAAAAATATTTAGATGCATGAGTTATATAGTGAAACAGGGAGAGTTTAATCATAGCACATTCCTTTAGCTCATCACAGTGTCTATTTCTTGGCATTGCAAGAGCATTAACAGCACACTCTCCATCATCAAATGATAAATGATAGTCACAAATAAGGGAAATTATTGGAAAGGATTGCATGCAATAGTCAAGTTCCTAAGTACTTATCTTCAACTAAAATTATGTCTGAACAAACAGAATATTGAAGTTACACAATCTTAGAAAATTATTCCACCCCCAAAATAAAAAAAAAAAGTCTAACAAAGGCAATAATAAAATATAAAAATGGAAATTAATGGATTTCATCAGGGAACTGTTCAATTCCACCACCTCATTTTTTGTTTTATTTTAGTAATTACAAAGAAATGAGTTTTTATAAAAGCAAAAACATCTAAATTATTATCCTGCCCTGTAAAAAGAACTGAACATTTGCACACGTACAGCTTTTCAGTTAAAATTTCTAACCAAAATGATTCTATGATATGACAAAACCTTTAAGATCATTAAGTCCAACCATTAGCCTAACTGTACCAAGTGTATTGCTAAACCATGTGCCTAAGCACAGTATCTACATGACTTTTAAACATATCCAGGTACGGCAATTCAACCACTTCCCTTGGCAGCCTGTTGACAGTTACAGGTAAATGCACACACAGAAGTTAGTAGAAAGATCTGGACATGCTTACTCGAGATCAAGTTTCAAGTGATCCATTTACAATAGGAAATTATGAACTGAATAGTCAGCAGAATTCAAGAGCAGCAGAGTTTGAGGATTTGATGTCTCATCATCAGGGCTGACTGTTCTTTATTGGATTTCAAGAAAAGGAATTCACATTTAGATGATAGGATAGAAAAAGAAAAAAAATAAAAGTTAAATTCTCCTAAAAGAAAGGGAAGAGGAAGAATTTATTTTCACCAGCTCCACATGCTTTTCAGTATTCAGAGTCTATCAGGAGGCACAAACACTTTTCTTCCAGTTGCGCCATTCTGGCTTCTGATACTGTGTACTGGAATGTTTGCCTTCAGTGAGCATACAGAGTATTCATTTCAGTTTAGCATTGCTTAAATGTGTTATTGTTTTTCTAAACAATATGCTAAGAACTAAATTCTTTAGACTCAACTGAAACATGTTTACACCATAACACCTAACCTCAATAGTCCTGGTGAGATTGTATAGTCATTTGCTTCTTAACTACAAAGGCAAGTATTTAAATGTTAAATAATCAGAGCATCAGGCACAGAACCATAATGTGACCTGAAAAAATCATTTAAAAAAAAAAAAAAAAAATTAGAAAAAGCACTAGAAGTGCTTTCTCATTTATTCTTTCGTAAAAGCTGATCAAACCCCTTAAAAGCTATTCAGCCATTTCTAGAAGACATCTGAGACAAATGTTTTATTGACCTCTAAAATACCAGTGCTCTTCTGTATTCAGAAAGGTCTTTTCTAACACCATACTTATTTGACAGACACTTGATTCTACCAGCATTTCAGTATTTAAGGGACTGTTTTTAATCTAGCTGAAATAATACCACAACACCTAACCGGCTTGATGGTGCAGCCTGTCAGATCTTACATCTTTTATAAGTTGAAATAATTGAAGTTGCACAACCCAGTACAGAGAAATAAAAGTAAAGTTGAGGAAGTGCATCAGGGAAGAGCAGCCATTACTGACTCTCTTGATGTCAGGATAGGGAAGACTGAAAACAGTGGGGATGCAAAGGTCCAAACTCATCAAGGAGAGGGTCCTGTTTCTTTCCTGTTTGCACTTGAATTTGTTTCATCAGCAGCCACCAATTTTCCAAGGTTCTGGTGGAGAAAAAATAGATATGACTGCTTATTCTGAATTCTCCTTGAATCTCATTTTAATTAAACCTTTCCTTCCCCCTAGGGAAGCTTAATCAAAAAACAACCCTTCAAATTACTGACTTAACATAGGCATATTCGCCCTAAGCCACGTTCATTTGCATAGCTTATGACTTTTCCCTTTGTTTTGATCTTCTTGGTCACTTCAGTGAATGAAGTGAGGCTACATGTTATATGTTGTTTATTCGTAATACTTACACTAAATATAAGATTTGTTTGCTAGTATATGTAAGATTACTACAGGAAGCAGTTTTTAATCACTGACAAAACTATCATGGAGTGGGATGATCATATGGTTGCATTTGGCTTTAAACATACTACTACTAGCCTCAGACTTTCTCTTTGGTACTCTTTGTACAAGAGCAGCCTCAATAAAATAGACTGATTGATTAACGCAGTGCTTTGGAGTATCATGAATGACTCATGCCTACTTTCACATATTTATGTTCACAAGTGGTTACAGGCATGGAAAGGAGGAAGGATTTTCCATCACCCTTATTTCCTAGTTGGAGAAAAATTTACAAGATTGTGGATATCTAAGAACCAAATTTTGCTACTTTCAGTGTCAGCTAGTGAGTTTCCCATGTCTTAGTTAAGAGCTACTCAAAAAAACCCACTTTTCATTCCTTGAGGGTTGAAGGATTGGTTTACTAGTCTTGGACTAGAACAGTCTAGCTGATCTCAAATGAGCTCTTGTCTGTAAGACACCAAAGACTGCCACCAGTCAGTGATGTACAAATATGCTGAAGCAGGAGATGTATTTGCATTTGCAAGCAGTTTTCAGAAGAGAGACTTCACTGTTATCACTGGCTTGAAGAGATTCTCCCACTAGGATGAAGACCTTGTGCTTTGCACTTACTAATACAGAAAACTCACTCCTATCCTGAAGGAGTCTAAATCAATTACCCTTCTCTGTGCATTTTGTGGAAGAAAAGAACAGGCATTTCCAGCTGTGAACTGTTTTTCTCCCTCCCTGAACACTGAATTAAAAGCCTGTCCTGGAATTTACAAAGCTTAGCTTGAACATGACTTTATAGATTTGCCCTAAATTTCCTCTAAGCTAAGATTAGTTTCCCTTAACATAAGAAATAAAAGGGAATAACCCTTATCTTGCACAGTTCTTTTGACTATCTCAGGACAGTAGTTCACAGTCATATTTAACTGGTTGTTATTAACTTAACGTGAATGCAGCATTTCCACACAATTTTAGTTTAGCACCAGTATAGGCAACTTCATGCAAACTCACATGCTCTTATAAGGAGATGCAAATTAGTTCTACCCACATGCCATATAGAAATGACTGGAAGGGTACAGTGCTCAGAAAAAAAAAATGCTGGTTTCCTGGCTCACAGCCAACCAGCCCATAGCTCTCACACTAAGGACTACATAATTGTAGATTTACACAAAGATCCTAAAAGCTGCTGCAGAGATCCCCACAGAAGTCACCAGGGAGAGCCAGCACAACCACAACGGTTTATATTCACATTATTCATTGATGGAGTCAGTACTTTTAAAAGAAAAATATGCTAATAGCATTATTCCTTATATTAAGTTACTGCCAAGCATAAGGGCCTCTTTTTCTAACTGCTCTTGTTAGGTGTAAATGTGTATGCAGTAGAAGAAATGAACATTTAGCCCTAATGAGACAAACCAGATAAACCAAAGCTCGATCAAAACTATTAAACACATCACCTAATGATACCAAGGAAAACTTTCAAAAAGTCAAGCATCAAAACCAGGCCTTTCAAATCTGACGATGGTTCCTCTTTGCTAACACCCACACTTTTGTCCTAACACTTAAGGCTTTTATGTTAATTTTCATAAGCTACATTTTTCAGTGCAGCAGAAAAACAGGTAATTGCACCTCTAATCACGGTATTCCCTTGTAAAGTCTGTCAGGTGTTAGAATACTGACCTCACTGCCTGTGCTAATTAGATGACATTTAAAAAAAAAGAAAAAAAGAAAAAAAAAAAAAACAGGCACTATAAATCTGGTGTTATTAAGATTGGTGGGGGTGAGGGAGGTTGGAGAGGGTAGGAAGAAAATCTGTTCCATTATAGCTCTGACTCACTCTCTGCTTGTAATTAGAGAAAGGCTGTCAAATCAGGACTTACTTATTTAATTCACACAGGCCATTGATGTCCAGACCCAATGACAGAGTTGGTCGGGTTTGTATCAAGCCTGTCAAAGCAAGTGGAATAACATGTATCTGCTACGAAAAGGGATGAGTCATGGCAGTTGATACCTCCTTCCATAACCTAAAGTGGAAAATGACAATTTAGTGGGCAGATCTTTTTCTGTCTCTTCTGCTGAGATCTCAGAAAAGTAGGCCACTTCTTTCATATGGGTTGACCTTACCCAAAGCCAACCCAAAAGTACAGATGAAAAGCACATCTTTGTTGCTTGTCTGAAAAATCTGTGCTTTTGCAAACACTCACTGATGAATGTGGGTGTGTGAAGGAGTTTGCAATCCAAACTCATAATGATGCGGTAAATAGACTACTTCTACTCATGCACAGCCTCCCTAAAGGAGGCCCCAGGGAACAGTAGCAGCTACCAGATGTAGATTTCAAAAAGAAGAGTTTATAGTTTTTCAGAGACTGTTTGGACTACCAGATTTTCTGAGTATTTAAAATATTTTCTGTAATGCTTGCAAGAAATTATTATCACACCGTAATCCTGTGTGTTCAAGTGGCTAGTATTTACCTCAACTCAACAGAACAAGAGGACCCAAGAAACAAAACAACTGCTGGTATGTAAAAAAAAAAAAAAAAGAATGCAAAATGGTGTGCAACTGTAACATAATATATAGTCAATAACCTGCATACAAGGTTGGCATAGAACACAACCAAAGAGCAGGCAAATCTACTGTCATATGGTGTAGTCAAAGGAAGCAGCAACTATCAGGAAAAGTAATAGTTCTTCATACTGACAGATACAAACACATCTTGTATTGCATACATTGCCAGACAAATTTTGAGGAAAATAAACTTAACAGGAGAACGATAACGAGGATTTACATGTTGGCTGAACTGATTCTTGAGGAAAAGATGATCTAAAATTCAAGTACGAGTCATTCCCTTCATTTTCAGGAAGTTTAGACCAGGTCCTAGATGAACTGTGTCTGCACAAGAATTCAGTGAATAACTGTCCAAGAATAATGAGAAATATTGTATATAAGATCAGCTCTGCACTTAAGAAGCAGAGCTGGGAAAAGGGAATTTGATAATTTATAAATATTTGAATGCTGCAAGCTACATCTGATTGAAATTCATCAAATTTTCATTTTCTTTTCCAAACAAACCGTCTCTGTGAAGGATGCCATATCTGTTTAATCTTGCTTGGGGTTGCTGAAGGAGGTTCTTTCTCTAAAATTAAAATGCAAACACTTTTGATACAAATTTTAAAAAATAACAGAACACCACAAACTAACAGCTCTGAATTTGGGGGACAGGTAGGAAGAAATCCATCAGCACCATTCTGTGTAAGGTTTCTCTTTTCTCGTTTGCTGTGTTTAGTGTCCACAGAAGCAGCTGCACCAAGGGTAGAACTGCCTATGGGTAAAGGGCCACCTAGAATCCAATACATCCAAATTAGTCTCTATTTTTTCAGATACTTTCTATTTAGCTTTGGACAAAACACTTCAACTCCTCTGAAGCACCAGTCTCTGTAGAGACGCCTCCTGCTGACATGACTGTCCAGAGGATAGGTAGATGCCCACCTGAATTATACAAGTGCACAGGACCTTGCATGTTCCGAAGCACGGGATATGGCTAGGAGAGGCTCATCATGGGCATCTTCAGACATGTAGGCACCACAGAAAAACCATGAACCCTTACAGCTACTAAAACCCCACTATCGTTACTCACAGAGGTAGTTTCCTAAGAATTATTTAGAATAGGAAGTGCACTACAAGTGCTCCCAAGGCCAGCTTTAGAGGACCATGCCCTGTGAATAGAAGCTCTGTCTCCATATTGCTTGCTATTTCTGTTGGGTTAGGTTAACCTCCGCGTTATGGAGAATGAGTGCTCCTTAGCATCCCATAGGGCAGGCATTTCTCGTAATCTATTAAATATTTAGACCTTCATATAGCAAGTAATTCTGCTAACTTGTTTGACTTACATTATACCCCACTGGCAAATCAAATTAGAGAAGATTTGAGTAAATCTACCTTTTAAAACAAAAGCTGATTTTCTGCGTGTTCAGCCATTTGTGGGATTAACTTTTCTAATGGGTTCTTATGTGCACAGTGTTTTTGTTTTCATGGATACTAGAAGAGGATGAATTATTCAGCAGGGGGAAAAAAAAAAAAAAAACTACAACATGCATTTTCGTAGCATATTTAGTCCCGTTTGTCCTATTCATAAATCAATCCTGATTACTACAAATGAATATGTTACTCCTAACGTTTCACTGATGACTCACTTGGACCATTAATTCAGACCTCCTCACTGAGTGCATTTGGAAGCTGCCACCAGTAGTGGGAAATTGGTAGAAGATCATTTGTGTCCTCTCCTCTTTC
>NW_008590254.1:41978-49193 GCF_000691845.1 Merops nubicus
CAGCATATCCTCCCCCTTTCCTTACCTACAATTTTATAGACACCCCAGATATTCTCAGAAAAAAAAAAAAAAAAAGATGCTATTTCCCCCTCCTGCTCTAGTGATAAATTTGCATGGAGGGGAAAAGGAAGATGGCCTCATTAATGCTCAGTAGGTTGTTTTTATGATGTAGAAGGAAGATGGAGAGAAATGGCTCATAGTTTCTACATCAGAAGTGGAGGCAATTTAGGCCCAAACATACAGAGACATCGCTGAAATAATACAGGAATGAGTACAGCAGTGTCACTGGTTACATAGATCACAAGGTATTTGTCTCTGTTCCTGGACTGCTGACGAGCTGTCATCAGTGAAGAACCATTGTCATTGAGGAACAATGCCTCACCATTTAGAGCAGAAGTAAGTGGAACTTGCCAATTCTTATCCAGTCAGTACAGCATTTATCAACTCCTTATTGCCCAGCTGGGAACAAAGAGAGGATTCTACCCATTTTAAAATTATTATTATTATTTACTACTGTATTGGCAACACAGTGCACTGAATAGTTTTAGAAGAAATATTTATGTTCCAGAATTCCTAAGGGCCAACACTCAATCCTTCTCAATACACACAATAAAACAGAGAATGAAAACCCATTTATTTCCTTTCAGGCCAATTGTTATTGTGCCACAATGGTTAGTACTGAATACCATTCTGTTTCATGTGTTGGAGCTCTATGCTAAACTCTAATTGCCAATGTCAAAAGGGAAGCATTTCCCAGAATGACACCGTAGTTATACTTTGCAGTTTCCACTGCTGTGTTTGTTGCCGAGTATCTTTTGAACATTTCTGGGTATTGGGCTGAAAGGAGTGCAGTGTTGTCCCACTGCAACTCTATGTTCTTTTATTCCATAAGGATCACACAGATCCCAAGCAATTAACAGTGCAGAAAAGAGCACATTAACACCAGCCACTAAAAGCCTTTTATATAGTCTAGAACAGCACCGAATCAGCAATTAGAAAGTTAGCTTTTCCTTGTTATTGCTCTCAGGAATCTGTGTAACAGTGATGCTCATTAACAACCCTTAACCTCAAACATGGAGTTGCATTGTCCAGCACAGAAACGTCCTTGGAATGTTGTAAGCTAATCATGAGTGTAACCTGTCTGATGTTGACTATGACAGGAAGGAGTCACGGAGGCTCTTCCCAGCAAGCCACCGGCACCTCCATCCGGCTCATCAATAAACCAGCTTCTACGGTTAGGAACCTGGACTTCCCTGGCCCAGTACAAGCACATCAACACAATCCTGAAGCTGAAACAGCCTTCAGGTCTTGAATCATAGTGATGTTGACAAATGTTACTTTAAATTTAGTAAAGTAATCACCAGTCATGACAAAACAAATCATTGAGCTGCTGTTATCCAAAGCTAGTTTCAGTGAGATTCAAACTGAGAGGGAGAGAAAAATATAAATAAATAAATAAATAAATAAATCTACTAGTTCACTTAAGAACCCATCTGCACCCAGGTTCAGTAGAAACTTCCTCCCATTCACAACATGCCACTACACTGGGGTCTGATTCTAAGCTCAATTCCTCTCTGTTTTGGCATGTGCACAGGATGGGGACAAAAGTTACAATGAAATGATGTCACTGATAAAGAAGGGAACTAAGGCACTAGTGCCACTTTTACCACGTGAATAATTTCTTGACATTTCTAACACTAAAGCCTTCTTATCAACTATGGAGAAGTCTCCCAACACACATACAGTGACCGAAAAAGTAGAAAAACCATCTCTGTTCCAAAATTATTTCCACAAACAATTTCTACCACAGAAGAAAGAAACCTTTTCATCACAGGTGGCCACAAACTCTTCACATCCTGTTGCCCTGTCTGTAGCTCACTTCTGGTATTTGAGGTTATTCAATGCCTATACAGGCTGAGACCTCTGGGGCTGCAGCAGAAGTTGAGAGGCTGAATGCTGGTGAGGTCTTTATTATGGTAGAGAAACACTGGATAAAATAAAAGCCACCATTACTTAAAAGCCCACTTTGTCTCTCTAAGCCCTGTATGTTATTATCAGCTAAAGGACTGCAATTGTACAATCAAAAAGTCAACTCTGCAAGCTTTTAATTCACAAGTTACAAAATACAATAATAATTGAACCAACTACTACTTTAATAGCCATTTAGTATTGTAAATAGGTAGGTTCATACAGACTTCCACTGCTTTATTCAGAACCTGTGTTGATAATCTTTGAGCACAAACTTCTGTAGGGAATAGACCGAGTTATCTGAGTTCCAGTGTATATTTGTAAGAATATAGAGAAAGAGCTAGTATCATGCAGAGGCAAAACACAGACAGAAAAATGGGACTTCATCTCCTGGAATACAGATCAGAAAAGATCTCCCATGACATCTACAAATAGCTGCATGCTCTCTCTTTTACTAAGTTACTTTCCTTTATTTTTGGTGTAAATACCAACCAAAATATTAAATAGTTTCTGTGTACCTATTTAGAAGGGCAGTTAAATCACCTCACTGTGAACTACCAATTGTTTTAACTGCTTAACAAAGCAGATAATTAAAAATAAATAAATCAATGTTTGGCCTTTTTTTCCCTCTAGATTCTATATTGCATTGTTTTCAACATTTAAGACATCATCCGTTGCACTGATCTAGTGAACAGATGGCATTATCAGCCCACAAAAATCTGCACAGGACAATTAGAAAATTCAGAGACAAGATTAATACAAGGAAATTAATTATTAATTATATCAGTCCAGCACTGTGTACAAAAAATTCTCTCATTTTCCTCTGATTCTACAGAGACATGCTAATAGGTCTACTGATGTTTCATGCTTTACGAAATGATGCATTCAGAGCCTCCAAGAACTGCCTGTAATTTTAAAAACTTTATTACCTCAGGATTATGCTATCCTATTCCCCTTTTTTCGGTTTGAGTAAAGGGAGTTTAGTTAAGAATGGAAAAAAAAAAAAAAACAAAAAAAAAAAACCACAACATTCCACATCTCCTATAGACACTTTACTAACAGCAGAAAGAAAAAGTTCATGCTGATCTACCAGTTCTTTTGTCTTTTGCACCCTTCCTCTCTGCATAGACCCAGAAGACCTGTATCCAGCAGGAGCCACATCCTACAGACATGATGTAGCCCTCATCAGTAAGATAGAAGCAGTGTGAAAATGAATGCTAAACGAACAGAATATGTCCCCCCCCCCTTCCCACACCACACACCCCCCACTCCCCCAAATCTGGGGGTAAGAAAGCCCAGCAGTAATTTATCTGAAAAAGAAAAAGCACTAGCAGGTTACCTGGTGCCCTATATAGACAACCTGCTCCCTTGAACACTTGAGAGACTGATAGGCTAAGGGAAAGCACATGCACATATATAGAACCTCTGTCAAGTGTAATGCTGACAAATATACCTGCAGTTCTGTGTTTCTCCCATTCTCATTTCTTTCAAGTGAGATGAAACCTGAAACATCTATAGAAATTGTATTTTGGGGGTTAAAAATAAATAAATGCTATCCCATACTCCTATTGATTTTGGATGCTTTTTTATTTCAGTATTCAGCTACACAAACTTGACTTGCTTCAAATAACAGAGAAAGGAGAAGAATGGAAAGAGGAAGCGGGGAATAATCCATGGATTTAGAAGCAATGACACAGAAGGGCAAATATGAATATGATCTAACAACAGAATATGGGACATGATTACACCGTATGGGAGGATCAATTCAATTGACCCCGAAGGACTTATTTTTAGATACTTAAATATACAATCAACATGAAAATCTTTCTTCAGGCTTGCTTGTGCTGGATTGCCTCAGTTTCCCAGTGGCAAAAGAACGGTTACAGTGATTAAAAAAATATTCACCAGTCCTACACCCACTGGGATGCCGGCAGAAGCCTGTACATGCCATGTGCTGGGGGAGCTTCGCAAGTGTGTTCCACACAGAATCACCATATTTTTCACTTGAAGTCTCTACTTTGGAGAAATGTACCAAGCACTTTGAAAACAGTTTGTTCTTTCTCTTAATTTATATGAAACATCCTGCTGCATTTACATGACATTATGAGGAGAAAAAGAAAATAAAAAGTCCAAGCAGACAATGTATTTAATACAGAGATGATTATAACCCTGGATAAATTCCTGCAGGCTGGGGATGCCATCTACCTAATGGATGCAAAATCCAAAGACCACTCCATCTGTGGAAAGACCATCTTTAAGACTGATTCAAAGCCAAGGAGTGCTAGCTGAGTCAAACTGATTGAAAGCTACATAATGACAGACAGGCAAGAGAGGCACTGAACACCAGTGGGTCATTCACAGCCTTCCCCTCAGGAAATCTCATTATTCCATACCCTTTCCTCAGTATTGCATCTGAAGGCATGAAAAAGCCAACATTTGTCTGTTCCCTCCCCCCCATACAGAACTAACAGGAGGAAAGCATGACTGAATACTGGTCTCTTGCAAAGAACATTTAAGTACTAGAGCTGCAGGAAAAGCTGGAGATGCATGTCTGAATCTCCTTTATTCAGCCTGCAAGCAAATGAGCTGTAACTGAGATCAGATGATCAATATTCTACCTGTTTCAGCAGATGTCTTCAAAACTCAGCATTTCTGACCACATGGGTAGAAAGGTCACTGTTTAAGAGACCTCCTTCTTTGACTGTTGACCACACAGGTCTCATTTGTGCTGTTACAAGTCCCAAATACACCTACTGATCTTGATAGCCTCAAATATCCAGAGTCAAATTTTCTTCCTGTACATTTTCACTTACACTTGTCTGATTCTTGCATACTTATAATCAATTTAGATCATCACAGAGGAAAACTAAAAATCACAGTGAGTACTTTACCTATTAAAAAAGTCTCCTTGTCCAAGAAAAGGAATGTTTTCTTCAATTTTTTTTTTCTATTTAAAAATAAATAGAAATACAGATACATGCTACCTATCTTTTAACCAAACAGAGTTATTAAAGTCAGTCTCCTGTAAGACCATATCTAAATCTACTGCAGATCACTGGATGTTACACTGGCCAGGTATTTCAATAAGAAGGTTCAGTAGGAGATCCGATTCTACCACATGCTGAATTATCTGCAGGTCTGACGGACAGTTATGGCTGGGTTTAACTGAAAGGTTTGAAAGCATCATGATCAGGTAATAAGTTCTAGTGAGCTGGGATAATAAATGCTAGTGATTCTGTGTCAGAAAGAGGAGTCTGTGTTCCAGGAGCAGAAACATGTAATAATTTCTGAGAATAACTTTTGAAACATGAGTTAGAAAGCACCACTTCTCCAGGATTTATTTTAATTTGCTACGTCTTTCTGGCTATGTGAGAAAAGTCAGCCAAGAAAAATATAAATAAGGGGGAGGGGGCCATAATGTGTAAAATAACAAAAAGAAAAATTTGTAAGATATACAACGCCAGGGCAGGTGGGGGATCACCAACTAGGAACACTCCCATGATTCTTTTCTGCATCTACAAACTAGCCCTTAACTGCTATGTCACAGTAGCTGGGGAAAATAAGTTCATTTATCTTTTCATATTTTCACCACTTCTTCCTCCATGCAACTTGAACAAGGAAAAAGAAGGGGGGAAAAAAAAATTGCACTCAAAAACTGGAAATCTAGACTCAAAGTTACAAATGTTTCCAGATCACAGAATATCCTGCTAAAGGGCAACTAATTTGTTACATAGCAGACAAGACTTTGTGTCTCCTTGTCTACCTGATAAATGTAGGAGTCCCAGTTCCCCCAGATATTGTGTGCAACACACTTCCAATGTTACACACATGCCTATTTATTAATTTCCTAGTAACTAGCATCCTGGGGAGAAATCCTACTACCACTCTATTTACCTAATGTAATAAATTATTGCAAAAAGCAAAGTGGGAGGAATTTCTTATGTTTTATTAGCATTTGGTAATTTTGATCTTCCTAATGATGTCTACTGACCCCTAGCCTGTGGCTCTGTTTCAAAACACCTTCTCTGAGAATTCTTTAATTAAAAACCATTACCAAATAGGAAACTGGAATCAAATCTCTTTGTGGTGGGAAGATTTTACTTACTCAGGATTTTTACTGTACAGAAACTAAATAAATGAGGAGAAAAATTTTTGGTTCCTAATTTAAAGCAAAGAAGGAAACACAAGTCAGAGTAGTGCCATGTTAGACATTAAAAAGAAAATTAAATATGTTGCACTCGTCCTCCCACAAGCATACTTCTTCTGCACTGTAAATACCGTCCCCACTTCTGTTCTTGTTTGCAAAACCTGTCAGAAACGAGCCTGCTGTGAAACCACCTTAACAATACAAGTGTAGGTATCTGGAATGTGATTCCTCTGGCCAGACTCTTCAGACTGAGGAAGGCACAGGAGCAACGCTTTTCCATTTGCACTTTGGCTTTCAAATAGAAGGACCTCAGCTCCTGACAGTGGCCTGTGCTGAAGCTTCCCATTTGCAGAATTTCATAACTTCTTTTGGGAAGTTTACTGAGTACCTGGGAGCTCAGTAATCCTTAAAAGCAATTGCACTTTTTTGTAACTATTTAAATACAGTTCAGAACATTACTTACAGACACATAATATTCAGTATTTTTGCCCATAAATAAGCCTTCTTAGCCCAAAACTGAGGAAGAGAGCACAGCTTCTCTGAACTCTAACATACAGAGATGATTTAAGAAAGTGATGAATTTTCAGACTGGATGCAATTATTGAGGTCCATCCACGCACACAGATATCTTCACAGGCAAATCTAACAAGGTTTCTAGGGAAATTGTAGCTATTACAGATTCACAGGCTCCTTCACTCAGCTCCTGGGAAAGCACCTACAGCTGATTCCATGCTAATTCATTGCTCAATGAATAAGTAAAATCTGTACAGTATAATAAAACCATTGATCATTACGCCTTAAAAAGATTGACTCCTAAATATTTAGGAAGCTGTGTGTATTCAGTGGAAATGTTTATTGGCACTGGAAAATTAAACTGTCACCCATGAAATACTAAAACTCATTAATGCAGAGTTTCTTTTTAAGTGTTGGAAATTAACTTTATGACTGCATCAGTAACGGCAAGCCTCAGCCTTAAATCGCCTGCCATTTAGCATTCGGGAACATTATTAAAACATATTAACCGTAATTTAATTGACTGGAAATTAAAAGGAAAATAAAAAGAGAGAGGGCAGGGAAATAAAAATTAAAAAAAAAAAAAA
>NW_008590255.1:0-38609 GCF_000691845.1 Merops nubicus
ATATATTTTTTTTTAATAAAAATAAAATGTCCATTGTTTACTACACAGGTTCAGTTTGTATGATTCGAAATGGGTGTTATTAACATGAGCGATATATATGTACAGGGCAGGAAAAACTATTCCAACTACTTATTTCATAGAACAAACCCAAAGAAATTATACCTTTTATCTTTTAACAACTATGCAAAAAAACACCCAAAAACCCAAACCCTTTTTTGCACACATGCATATTCAGTGCTTCAGACTCACTGACTGTTAAGTGGTAGGTACCATTGTATGACTAAATTGTACATTTTATCACATCAGTCAGTAAAGATTCATACTTAAGAAATATTTTAATAATTAGCACCACTACTGAAGGATCTGTAAAGCTAAATCAGGAGCACAACCCTTTTGTATTAGTTAAGATTATGAGTTCCTCTCACCTGCCAGCTTAAAGTTCAGTATGCTAACAACAACTTCTAAAGAAGGTCTTGCTTACCTGCCCCATCATGTTGGCTACATTTAATTTGTTAAGATACACTATCTTCTTCCTCCAGTTCCTACATCAGAAGCCCAGATGACTACAGCAGACTAGATATTTAGATGACTAAATACTGATGAATGAATCCTACCTCAAAATACATATAAAGTCTCTGGAGAAAAGAGTGTCAGCAAATCACATTGGCAAATTTCTACTGCAGTGTAGCCAAAAGGAGTCTTGTGGTACTGGTAGTCCTTTCAATCCAGCTGTACTTGCATCACTGGACCCTTGAAGAGCAGAAGCCTGAGATATCTCAACCTAGAAATGAAGGTAATAGAAATCATTACTTTTTCACCTCAGTGTTTTATTTTTCTCTCTATCATCTCTAAATTTAGCCACAAAAATCTTTGATCCTACAAACACTTTAGACACACATAGTTCAGCTCTTCTCTGATTTAAACCTTTGGGGTTCTTCTCAGAATAAAGCCTCTGAATGCTTTAATTGTCTTAAATAAAATGCTTGCCCTTTTAGGAGCTAAGTTTGAAAAGCAGACTTATGTAGCTGCATAACAGACATAAATATATCAATATATGGATTTTACATCTACTGATATGCATAAACAGATGAAGCTAAACTGTGCAGCAGATCTTTGAGCTGCTAAAGCTTGTGGAAAACAGATTCAATTCACAAGTCATTGCTGTAGCACTATACAGTAAATAAACAAAAATTCATTTCATGGTATTTCAGTTTTTATGGTACTGTTTGAGACACAGTCTGCAGATTGCTATTACTTCTACTATAAAAATTGGAATATTACCGTGGTGGCCAGTAGTGTGGATCTAGTTAAAGGTCTGACAGTTTTTCTGTTATAAACCTTTATTTTAAAGGGCTTTGAATTCCACTATAAAATCTTCACACGAGCGTGTTGTAAACAACTTACACACAGAAACACAGACACACACTTAATGCATATATCAATACTTTCCAAAGATATTTTTTTTTTAAAAAAAGATATAAGAGTGAGATAAAAAATCAATGACCTAGGTTCACAAGGAAACACACCTCATTGAAGTAGCATTAAAAGACTGGAAACTTAGAGTTAAGCTTATGCTACAAAAAATCCTAGAAAATAAACATTTTTCTTTTTTTTTTTTCTGTAGCACAACATAGGAAACAGAACAAGTCTATAGTAGCAACATTAGTTGTCTAACAAACCTTTAGGGAGGTATAAAGATGATCCCAAAAAGAATTCTCACCCATCTTTTTAATCTTTCACCTACTCCATGAGAAAAGGGCTGCTGTGATTTTTTTTTTACATAGTATTTTTAAGAATTATAACTTTTTCCATCTTGTTTTCCCATACTTTTTGCTCTTTCATATTTACAGCAAGACAGAGGGAAAAATAAATAAATGTAAACCCAACAGATTTAACATTAATATTGCAATTATCTGTTTTTATGAAGATTCTGCAGTGACTGTGACTGTGGCGGGCTTGTGAGAGGTGAAAAGAGGAAAAAGAAAAGTACTTTACTACTGAGCTTTTCTTTAGTTTTCCCAGGAGCTTTTATTCTATTAAAAGAAAGAGCTAGTGCTGACTTGGACAGTACATGACATCAGGCCTGCCCAGACTGGTTGTTAAATGGGCTCCTTGACTTCCACTGGCAACACAGAAGCTGTGAAGAACAACAAACTGTCTCATCTGATTGCTTCCAGTAAATTCAAAATAGTGTTACATATTTTAGTTGCAGATGTATAACTACTTCTGTAGAGAAAGAATATTTTAATACATTCATAGACTATTGACATACACAGGCACCTCTATCTTAGATAGATTACTTTTCTAATATTTGTATTGTCTAGTTCAGTGAAGCCTTATAAGCAGGGATTAAAGTTAAGGCTGCAAGTCTGGGAAGAAGAGAGAGTACATATTTTGATCTTAAGAAAATATTTATTATTCATAAAATAAGGAACAAAGCCAAACTGTGTTTTTTATCTTTTTGTCTTTTATGCTCATTACTAATCATGAGAGTATTTGATTTTAGCACTGGAAACTTCATTTAAAAGTGAAGCAAACTCTTACAAATGGGATAAAATCAGTGTATTGCCATGACATTTATGTTCCAAGAATCAAAACTCAAATTTACAGGAAAATTTTAGACAATTGTCACTGATGATATCATCACAGAATGGTTTGGGTTGGAAGGGACCTTAAAGATCATCTAGTTCCAGCCCCCCCCCCCCATGGGCAGGGACACCTCCTACCAGTCTTGAACATCTCCAGTGATGGATGTAGAGAAACACAATGTACCTCCCAGTTCTTTAAGGACACAGCTCTCTCCCTCCTCAGCAAGGCCAGCTCTTAAACTAAAATGGGCAATACCATACTGACATCTTAGTTTGTAAAATCTACAATCTTCTTTAGTTCCTACCTGAAAAAAAAAAAAAAGTTCTCATTATTTGATTATTGTAAATAATTTTCTTGTCAGATGCGCTATAAACAAAGATTAATAATAGTAAGACAAATCACAGAAATTTGGAATTTGAAGGAGATAGCTTCACCTAGAAGCAATCATGATTTACATTTGTGAAGCCCTTTCAATCTAAAAAATCTTAAAGGTATGTGAAAACAACTATGAGTTCAGCCTCACAGTCCTCCTGAGAAATAGATCTTGGAAATGAATTCCAGGTGTCACTGTTAGAGGTTCTACACTAATAATTAATTAATAACAGGCACTGACTTTTTTACTGGGAACATTCTGGAGAGCAGCAATTTATTAAAGATTGCAGAACCAAACACCCAGAAAGATCACATAATGAGTTAGTGCCAGAATGAAAACCAGAAGAGTGGGAAATTCAAGACATAATTAGGTTGGAAATTCTTAAAAAAGTTTATGGCAAATCTGGTATTTGCACTAACATTTAGGAATGTATGAGTTTATCCATGTCAAATAAGAACAATATTGGGATTTTTTTTTTTTTTTAATAATTTATTTTTGTGTTTACTATCCAATCTCAACTATATGCTTAGTGTCTTCAAAGACACACAGGAAGGGTATTTCTAAATTGAAAACACCTCTTTATATTTGTATATTTCCACTATTGTTTTGCTTACCAATCTATACTAACTTATTTCTAAGATTTTTACAAAAGGTATGATTTTTTGTTGATTTCATCTTCTTAATCACTGTTCTATCCTTTGTTGTTGTAGACATATCACTGTTGGGTGTAATCATCTGTAGTGCACAAATATAGACTAGAAAGTTGAAAAAAACACTCAGTATTAATGAAATAAAACACAGAGTCAACAGTCTGATTCATGAAGAGAAATCCAACATCTGTCCTTATTAAAATAAATGTGCATAAAATCTTTGCTAAATAGACATGATTTCAAGAAAACACCACAAAGGAAATAAAAATCACAGCAAATATCATAATGAACAAAATTGACTGCCTTTAAGACAAGAAAATATTCTTATGGGCATGTTGCAAAGTTTGAGTCCTTCTTTGGGGGCCCATCTTCAATAACATTATTTTGAGGCATCACAGAAAAAACATTAAGTACACAGGAATTTCCTGCATAATTGTAGCCTAAACCAGTAAAGGTGAGATTTTTCAGCTTGTGGCTTCTTTCCTTTTCTGAAGTTAAAGGAACTTACCAATCATACATGAGGAGCACGTAACTTCATCTTAAGAAATGCTGTGGTAGTCTGCCCTCTGTCTACAAGCTTTGGGTGGGGTCTGATTCTGCAAATAGTAATTCATCCCAGGATTTTCTCCTGTTACACTTTGACTGTCTTTTTTCACCCAAATTGGACAACGTTGATGGGCATGGCTGCAGATTTCATCTGATGCAGGTGTGTGCTTGCACAGCATATGTGCATAAAAACATCCACCTGTTCATTAACAGATGATTTAAATATGTTTTGATACTTGTTTTCAGCTTAACAAGTTAATTGGAACACAATACTGATGCTGTGCCAGGGTGGTCTGAATGAAATACTGAGCACATGATCTCACTCTTGATCTTGCCAACAGTGTCAACAGGGTTTATTAATGATCCAGTGATGGCCTTGACACCTGGATAACTACTGAACAAAAATGGAAATGTAATTACGCCTGAGAGATGTGTTTACAAAACAAGATTTCTAACAAGGTGGTAGTTTTATTTTGCAGCTGTGATCAGTGCCCTGCTTAAATAGTCTTCTGGAGCTTTACAGGAGGTTTTTTTCCTCATATAGGGTTCTTTATTGTTGGTTTTGATTTTTTCAATCAACTTTGTAGACAGCTAAACACATTTAAAACATAATTTGCAAATAATGTGTATTTTATTTACAGTTAATCCCATTTCCATCTATCACCTCTTCCCATTATGACTGAAAGCAATTTGCTACAGATTTTTTTTTTCATCCATATTTCACTGTTTCCACTGATGGTTTCAAGAACTGAAGTAAAAAGATACCTATTAGTTTGAGCTGTTAGTACAGACCAAAAATGAGTATGCACAGTACTAAATTCTTCACTACTTCTGTTAGTCAAGTACAGCTGCCATGCTGGGTGGATGACAGACCTGTACTGGACTGTTTAAGCCAAAATGCTTCACTAGGAGAAGATTCATTCATACTCAATTCTTCAAGCTGCTCTCTGAACTGGAGGACTGCAGAGAGTCTGTATTTTTTTTTTTTTTTTCAGCTGTGGTTTGAAGAAGGAGTGCCCTCAAATTGTACTTTGAGGTTTTCCTATCAGAAGTTTTGTACAAATTGACTGCTGGAGGTGGTGTCAGAGGAATGACAGGTTCAAAGATGGTGACTCAAAAAATATAGGAGAGAGCTAAAACATATCTCTGCAATTTCCCTTAGCACAGGTCAAAAGAGTGAAAGAAAATTAAATACAGATTCACATACCATCACATACATAAAGTAATTTATTAGCAGTTTTTCCTTTCAGCAGAAATTTCCTCAAGGCCATGAGATGATAATGTTCTAATGTAATGTCTCTATTTCTAATTACAACTTTTCCTCCCCCTTTGGAAGCTGTCAGTTACACATGTCTTACTGTGCCATTTCTCCTAACATTTCCCTCCTAATGCCACTGTTCAGTAATGACCTTAAAATGAATAAAAGACATTCACTAGTCAAATACAACATTTGTATTTTACAGACAGGTCTTCTGACCTGCTACTCAGACATCAAACTGTTGCAGCAACAACAGCTACTTCAGAAAGCATATCAAATCACTCTCAGTTCCTGTGATATCCTGTGGACAGTGGCCAAAATTTGATCCTTTGGAGCAGGTGACTGTATAGTGCATTTTTCTTTTCATCAGTATGAACCTGGGTATTGAGTGAAGGGAAAAAATTAAACAGTATTTCTTGACAGCTTTATTGTAAAACTTTGGAAAGGTACACCTTCCATAAATATTTTTATTATGAAAAATTTTTATTTGATTATTCTGGAGTGGAAGGAGCTTTAGCACTTCAAACACATTCTAGGTAAAATATATCCGGGACCAAATGAAGTGGTAGATAACCCCAGTTTTACCCCTGTTAGTGATTCCACTTTGTGATGACAGATGTCTGTGTTTCTTTTACAGGGACAAGTGTCCCTTACCTATTCTCCTCCCACTGGGCATTACACAGAAGAGTCTGCCTCTGTCTTCTTTGTTCTCTCCATTCAGGTATTTGTGCAGATTGTCACTATCACACCTCAGCCTTCTCTTCTCCAGGTTAAGAAGTCTTGGCTCTCTCAGCTTCTCATATGACACATACTTCAAGCACTCAGTTGTCTTTGTGACCCTTCACTGGACTCTCTTCAGTAGGAAGAATAGCCTCCCTCACTCTCCTGGTAACACTTGTTGTACGGCTGTCTTTGCCCCAAAGGCACAATGCTGGCTCATGGTGTCCACCTGGATGCCCAAGACCTTTTCTACACGATAGGAAGTCCTTTGGGAACAGTCTGAGTATAGTTCATATATATATATATATTCAGCTATATAGTTCAGATACAGACCCTAGTCTAAAGAGCTCTTCATCTCCTTTTGACTTCTGGGGAACAGGGACTATATAATCTGTATTTTCCATGTCAAAAATTTCCTAACCACATGCCATTGGTCATTTTAGTATACTTGTGTAAGTAAAAATAGATTTCTTCATCCTAGAAGACTGGCTGAATCACTGAATCACCAACCTTTCCCTGTCTCTTGACACTGATCACCAATGGTGTTAGGTAAATTATGTCATATGAAATTTCAAGCTTCTGCTTCTTAATTCCACACTAGAAAGGAACCTGTATTACCCACTATCCTGAAATCCCTTTGGAGCCAGCAATGTAGCTACAACATTGCCTTTCAGATCCATTAATTACCAGGGAAATACTTTAGTTCCTTTGGGAATCCAGCCTTTAATTAGTAACATGCTCTGTTTGCAACACAAGGTGGGAATATCCAGCAGTATTATGAGCTATTCCCCTGATTAACTACAACAGTGACCTGATGGGTTTACTGAGTTCCCAAGCTTATGCTGGTTTGAAGGGGTGCATGCTACTTCCTCTGCCAGCTCCAATGGAGAAAGGAAGGGATAAATACTATAGCTGAATTTTGTATAGACTTGAATAATAGACATAAGGGATCTTTATCTTTGCTTACAACATACACATTCCATATATTATTGTTTATGAATAAGAAGATGAAGATGTATCTTTTGTAACAATGCAAAAGATGCCATTTTTTAAATGGCCTGCATTTCATACAGAAGTTAGTTGCACAACTTTTGACTCCCTCTACTTAGACAGCTTTTCCTGTCCAATTTTTTTCATATTTTTCAATTAAAAATTCAAGTCGGGAAATTTCGTCATCTTCTCCTGTAATCTCCATCGCCCTTGCAGAGGAATATAGAGTTAATTAACTTTAGTTTTTCAAGTTTAATTTAAGGGACATTTCTCAGGTGTGTAGTCCATCAATCTGCCAAACTAAGAATCAAAATCAAGCAAATATACATGCAGTCTTTCCTGTTCAGCAAAAAGGATTAATATTCTAGAGGAAAAAAAAAAATAAAAAGGAAAAATCTTTCTGTAATAGGATAATAAATTTATATTTGTCTTGTTATTTTATTAATGATGAAAGTTAAAGAAAACATATTATAAATATCCTGCATATCTGTATATGTATCTACCTGTCTTCATCAGTTTTAATGCTAAGGAGAATAACTAAAATGAAGGATAAAGAGTGGCCAGAGAAATAGTAGACATTTTCAACTGTAACTTCCCATTACAGAATATGCTACAATGTGAATGGTTAAGAGGTGAATTTATTCAAAATATGAATCAATTTGTTCAGTTTAGTTCTGGCAATAGAACTCGTCACCTTATTTTGCTTCTTATTCTGGTTAAAAAAAAAGTCTGCAGGTTCCATCTGCTAGTGATTAGTAATTTCAGTATGTTCATACTGATGTTTGGCACCTCTGTCATCCCAAGAGCAGGACATATGCAATGCTGCTGAGGTACAAACCTCCATCATCTGAGTAATTATAAAGACATAATCTGGAAAAGCAGAAAGTGTGGATAAGGAGTGAAAAAGGTATGATGTTTTTTAATGTGCCTTTTGAGTGAAGATTCATCTAGGAAGTTGTACTAGAGTCAATGCAACTCTTCAGTGAAAGAGGGAATGGTGATCTAACAGCAACAGCCTTTAAACTCATATAGCAATCAGTAACAGGGGAAAAAAAAAAAACCACAAAAAAGAAAAAAAGAAGAACAGAAAATATTGGATAAGTTTCCAATGAGCTCTGAGAGTGCTCGGCAGCTGCAAACTCATATTAACTTCTCAAACCTGTCCACATAATTCCAGTTCAATCATTCTGAACAACACACTGAGACTTCTGTGTTATGCTAACTTGCAAGGTACTTTTTTATGTATGAGCCAGAATTTCCTCGGCATGCCAATTTTTTTTTTGCATCCTTCTGACAATAAAAAGGGGTAGGAAAATCTCTTTGCACTTTATGGCCAGTTTAGAATCCATCATACATATCACAGCTACCCTTCTGTGTACAGTGAAATAATCCAGGTGAAGAGCTCTGTCTTTACTGTAAAATTCTTTGACAATAAAAAAATGAATTTGATTTCATTTGAGAAATAGTATTTCCAAATATTTTTGTATGAGTGTTGTTTCTTAGGAAGAAATTAAGTAACTTCAGCTGATGCAGACTAGTTTGAAATTATACATTCATCATGTTACTTGTAGATGTGTGAAAAATCAAAACCAGGTATTGGATCAACATCATGTATATTATTACATAACTGCAAAGCCTTATACCACCTTCAAATCCTCTTCACCTAAAAAACCCCAACAAAACAGGTAATTCTAGCACCATAAATAGAACCACATAAATCTTTTGCAATTAGTGATTTTTCTACAGCTTGAAATAGACTTTGTTGTTATTGTCTTTCTTTCCAGAATATAAGATTGTAAAGATATAACCAAGCATATATATGGCCTTATTATAGGATGATCTTTCAGGTTCATTTTTTTTCAGCGATCTGCATGTATTATATTATCCATCAAGATATCCCACTTAACAAGTCAGCATGAAGTATGCATTGCATAGTTTTAGTTCTTCAGCGGATGGCAAGACAATAAATAAAGGAGAAAACAAATGACCACTCTTAACTACAAAAAGCAGATCATTTGTATTCTTTAAATAAGTGTTTTGAAGTTGTCTAAAATAAGGAACACATATACATAATCATCTCTTTATAAAGAACTCTGTGTGTGATGTTCCTGAAAAATGATGGAATTCTTTCTTCCCATCACAGATTCACTGTGATAGAGAAGATTAAAAGAAATAGAAGATTAAAAGAAATACATACATACATAGAGTTCAATGCTGACCTTGAAAAATTGTGACCTGACAGCAAGTGACAGTGTATCGTATTCATAATAACACAGTTAAAGAGAAATATGTCTTTTAGATAGCTTTGGAAACAACACACTTAATCTATGGTACACAGAGGAGGCAAATATCAGAAATTCAATATTAGCTCTTCAGTTGATTGCTAGCAGCCACTCCTTGTGTATCTCTGGTAATTATTAATCAGAACTTCCCAGCTTTGCTCACTGCAAATAATTGTGTCTTCCCAGGGTCTACTAATATCATAAGTACAGATCAGAATGATCATCTTGGAGTGTATGGGAAAACTTATAGTATATACTCTGGACAATTAACATGACTTTGCATTTTGAGATTACAAACCTTTCAGTAAACAAGATCCATGCAGGAAAAGTAAGATAAAATTGAACAAATCTAGAAAGAGTAACAAAACATCATTTCTTCATGTGTCTTCTGAGCGAAAACTGATGTAGGAAGCTGCAGTAGAGTCAATGTACTGCTTAAGTGGTGAACAATAGTGGAAGGAGAGATGGTGGGCTAACAGCATCTACAGGTCTGGGAAAAAAAGGAGGGCATGGTATCTACTTGTTCTGGTTTAATTATGATGTCAATGGGGTATTCAGAGAGATAGTGAATCGGTCACTTTCACACCTAGTGGTTCACAAGGAGTTGTTTGAATAGATCATGTGAACCACCTTCCCAAATGAAGAGTTTTTCTTATCTTCCATGAGAATATCTTGGACTTATGGATCACATAGAAAGATGCTAACCTGTTTTGTTGACAGGATAATGCTATCAAAACTGCAATTGTGAGGTAAGAACCAATATATTTCTGCAATAGCCCTCTTTATTTACAAACTCCTGGGATGAACAGGGAGAGAAAATGAGGCAATGTACAGTTCAATCACACTTACAAAGGCAATGAATGGAAACGTAAATAATAGCTGATGGATGTATTTATTCTTACATTTCTGCTTCTTATAACTGCTCAATTGGATATTTTTATAAAGAACAGGGTTTAATGATAATGCCTGATGATTTTGAATTACCTTTCAGATACGAGGATCAGTCTTGTATTCCTTGTTTCACTGATGTAAGTGCATAAACAGTCAACAACACCTGTCAGAACATGCAACATTAAAGATAAAAAATGCTTTGTTATGCCATTGTGCTATACTTATTTACATACCAGATTTTCAGGATTTTACATCTCCAGCTGCAATACCTGACTTCAGATGACCTAGAAGAAAATGAGGACTGAGCTTTGAAAGCATCTTAAAACTTGAAAACAGCTTGATTTTACAAGTCTGAGATATATTTTCCTCTGAGGTACACGGTGTTCAACATGGAAGCTAATTTCGGAATGTGTTAGCAGGATCCCCTGTGCCCTTAATAACTTCTTTGCTTTGATTCTACAAACACTGTTTCCAGAATCCATAGAAACCTCTAAGAATGGCAGCTTTTGGAGATGAGAAGTCCAGGCTATACTGGATAATTTTGGCTGACATTGGTTGCTTCTGGAGTGAAGACATTCACCAGTAGCAATACAATCTCACCATTACTTGATTTTCACATGGAAAAAAAAGTGATTCTCTTCTCAGCTACAAATAACTTGCATGGCATTTTTTGTCCAGAAAACAAAACAAAACAAAACAACACAACAGGATTTCTTTCCTGAAAAGGGGTTAGGAGTGAAACTTTCTGGACCATTCATCATGATGAGACTTTTTGTATTTTAGGAACACAACACATCTTCGTAAGTCTTTGACTGCTTTCCAAATCATTGTTTTGAAATTAGATGTGAGCATTTTTATGGAAGAGTTAAGCTTTTCCATCCTGAAGGACCTTCATGATAAAAGTACCATTTTATATTTCTGTGTGGGTTTTGTTTGTTTGTTTGTTTTCTTTTTTAGTTATTTATACACATACTTATTTTAAGTCTTTGGACTCCAGAAAGTTAGCAATTATGATTCAGAGTCGTATGAATCAGTGGCTACTTCACCAGGATTTCTAGAATGTGGTCAAATGATAAAACAAAAAATCATATTGGTGTGTGTTTTTTTCAGGTTTAGTTATATATTTTTCTGCTTGGAAAAATATTTTTCTGCTTATATATATTTCTGCTTGGAAATGTCACATACATATCGTACTCAACACATCATTTGTGCCTTAGTGGTAAAGTGACCAGCTGCCCTGGCTAATTGTGACATCATAGCAAACTTACTTTTGTGTTTTTCTACAGCTCTTCCTTATGCTAGAGTGAAGATTCACACATTCACCTACCCACAACATTTTACATTTCACTAATTGTAACATTTAATAAGGTGGAACTGGTAGTGACAATTATTTGTTTACTAATAATATCAGAATTAAAACAGATGCTTGCACATCCATTAATTTATCTTGAATTTACCTTTTATGCTCATGTTATTTTCCCTTTATTTGTTCTTTTTCTTGCCTTGGATTTGGATTTAAATTTTATGAGCTTCCAAAAGCTTGGCAACATGAGGTGACACTTTCAGACACAATCTTATCTGTAAACATATTCATCTTCTTTGTCATCACTTCACTATCAACACTTTTTCTGCAGTAATTAGTCCAGGGAGCTATATAGACATGTTACCTACTGACTACTTTTTAAAGTGGGAGTTTGTTTCATTCCTCAGATTTTATACTTACTGCATAAATTAGCCTGAGGTGGGCTCTCCTCTGAGGTGTATAGGGTTCAGCATGAAAGCTAAATTCTTAATCTATAACCAGAACCTCCAAAGAATTTATTGTTCTTGAGTAATAAACATTATATTTAGGCATTTTTCATAGATGTTCTATCATTTACCCTAAACTTTACCAGTTCTTTACTTTGTTTTGAGTTATCAGTTTTTACCTGACTCTGCATATCTTCTGAACTATCAGAAATTTATTACATATCAATGAATCATTATGTGTTTGACATATAAAACCAGAATTTTCAAATTCTTTAAAGTCTCTCTACAGAGTTATTTCTTCTGAAGAGAGTAAACTGAATTTCTGATCCGTGTATTTGGCCATAATCAGAGGAGCCCTGTTCTGCTCTGATATTCTGTTACCTGAACTTGTTCTCCAGACACCTCATTTACCCATAGGAGATTTGATCAAGGGTTGTTCCAAAACAAAAGGGAACAACTCCTATTGAGATTCTCCAATGCACTGAAGACCCACTTCTTAAAACCACTCATGTCTCAATCAGAAGATATTTGTAGTACTAGTCTCTTGTAACTTTTACAGTAACAACTGATACGGAGCAGTCTGGTACACCTAGCACTTGCTCTGAAAGTTAAAGGAAGACATCTTCAGATTTTATGAATAAATTAATTTCTGACAATTCATCTTAATCAATTTAACCATAAATCAACAGAACTTAAGTGTTTAAGGTCTTGCATGTGGAAATCTATAAGACAACATTCAATATTCTCTATGTTGCATGTCACTTTTACCACCTCTGAGATGAAGAAACAGTAATCTCTGGTGTATAGGGTTTTTTTAACTAACTATTCAAACAGGACTTTTAGCTAAATACTCAATTTTACACAATTTTTAATTAATTTATTCAGGTTTTATGATCTGGGTCACAATAGTGTCATTGAATACTTAGAGAACATTTGTAATCAGTCTAGATTAAGTTGTTCATTGTAATAATTGACCTTTTATTTGTATACAGACTAAATAAGTTTCTAAGGATCTCCACATTCTGATCATCTTACCGCTTGAAAATACTTCAAAACCAATATTTTTGGTTCATTTTGATGTCCCATTTTTCTGGTCTGGAAATTCAACAGTTATTCTGGGTGAAGATAATGGATATAATAACATACGTATCAATTGATAGAATGCTGGAATTCCAGTGTGGAACATACACCACTTAGTCCCATGCTCCTTCCTAAATACAGGCTAACAGGCTCAAAGCATCATGGCTTTGAGCAACCTGGTCCAGTGGAAGGTGTCCCTCCCCAAGGCAGAGAGGTTGGAACTAGCTCTTTGTGGTCCCTTTCAACTCAAACAGTTCTGTTTTCCTTTCATACAACTGTACATGTCCTTGTCTTCATATCTTAATTTTTTTTCAGTGATAAAATTTTTAGCTTTTCTGCTGTCGCCCTTTGATGTCAATTGTAAAACAAGCTATTAGAAAATTCAAGGATTTGGCACATGTATCTGAAGTTGAACTTTAGCCTAAAATTAGTGAATGTGAAGAATACAGACAAATACACAATAATACAGAGCAGGAACATAAACCTAGGATTTAGATAGTTATTATGTAATACTGCAGGCACAATAAGCTTCACAACTGTCAAAAATAAGACCTTTCTCTTGTGAAGAAAAGGAAATGGAAAACCGTGCACCTGTGATATTCGCCTGTGTTTTAATTTAATTGTAACTTGAAATTGCCATCAGCTTGCATACAATAAAAAAACAAACAAACAAACAAAAAAACAACCCTAAAACCTAAAAATAAGTGCACAAACAGACAAAACACAAAACTGAAAACTTCATGTGAGAAACAATAGGTTCCAGTTCACACTCCAAATCTAGCAGGATTTGCCTCTGTGTCTTTTTATTGCAGACCGGCATCCTTATCACTGGGACAGTCCATCACTCTCCAACTTAAGCTAATACATTATACCCCTCCCTCCTTCTAGAAGCAGCCCAGTAAAAGTGCCTCTTTGATTTAGCAGTCATTAACCCCTTGAAATTTCTGAACCTTTGCAAAAAACCATAATGGCCAGTATATAAAGTGGTGAAATTTCAGTCATCCATCAGAGGGTAAATGAGGGAAATGGCACAGTGGGCAAAGTGGAGATTATCTTAATTAGAACATGTAAAAGCAATGAATGTAAAAGTGAAAACTGAAACTATTCCTGTATATACTGTGTAAGTGAGCCATGAAATTCATCATCAAGGTCTGTAGGTTAGATGAAAATTTGTTGGAGAACAAAGGGAGATCAGATATTTAAAATTAAACACCATACTTTAGCTAAATAAAGCACAGATAAAGAACATGTTCCATAACATGTCAGAGGAGAAGAAAGAATTAGAATTATATGGAAATGTCACTGGTTAAGAATGGCTTCATCACATAGCTTTGGAGCACAACAGGTGACAGCTACCATATGTTTGGTCGCTTGTTTTTTATTCATAAAGATTTTCACACTTCTAATTGGAGGAGGCCAATCAACAATTAACATTTGGAACCCCACTGTGAAAGCAATGAGATTTTATTCTCTCTCTCTTCTCCCTCCAACTCCACTATTAATTTACTTGAAGAATTAAGCAATTTCAGGGGGACAGCTCTGAACCTCTGACAATTTAGTTGCTAACCAGGTTAGTGAATAAGGCATTTTTCTTTTTAAATGGTAACAAATATAGGGTAAGCATCACTGTATGCCTTGCATCCAAATCAACACTTTGGTTTTACAGCTATATCATTTTTTTTTGTCTGTGACCCAATACTGATTCAGAATCTGGTTCACTACCCTGACTGCAATATGACTAATTTTTCTATACCTTCATATATACCTACAAGTTTGAATTATATAGCGTGATTTGATGGCTTGGGTAACAATTGAATGTTTCCAAATGGTTTTGTCCAGCAAATCTTTCTAATGTTATTATTCTGACATATAACATCAATAGCATCCTAAAGGCTCTGTGGTTTTTCCAATTGCATCCAGCTTTACAAGTATCTCACAGAAAATTAGTACTGTAAACTAGACTAATGCTCCCCTTACTTTCTAGTGTGTAAGATATAGAAACTTTCATTTTGTTGCTGAGGATGGAACCAGACTGGAGAGCTGAACAGAAACATTGCAACTATTTTAGTATGCTGGAGACAGGGAGACAGAAAAGATAAAGAAAAATGTTTTTTACCTTCCTGACCTCTCTGCTCCTTCCTAAAAATACAAAAGTGACAATTTTAGGTGGAAACAACTTCCCTATCACTTAAAAGGTCTTCAGAGCACATTGCATCTTCATAGCATTCTCACTCAGAATGCTGACTTTAGAGACTGACCTATGACCTGTCTATGTTTTTAAACTGTTGTGGAAGTCAGCTCATCCTAACCTGAAACATATCTTAACATTTATG
The DNA here is from genome assembly GCF_000691845.1 of Merops nubicus. NCBI lineage: Eukaryota > Metazoa > Chordata > Aves > Coraciiformes > Meropidae > Merops > Merops nubicus. Next base: position 15,462 of record NW_008590255.1, read on the forward strand.
AACTGTATCCAGATTTATACAGAATGTAGGTTTCCAATTTAATGTTTCCAGTTGATTTTTTATTAAATTCTTAGACTGAAAATTTTTTTTGAAGCTTCTGAACAAGAATCCATACCAGATGACTACAGAAAAACTCTGGGCAGAAATTAGCAATGCCAAGAAAAAAAGTACCTTAAAGATATCTCCTTAAGGAAAAGGAAAGTAACTATTTGATTAGAAGAAAATAATGAAAATGTATTCAGTAGGAAAGTTACTTCTAAATAAGCTAAGTATTTGCTAAATATGACACTACTTATACACAAAGATTTCAGTTACTGCTTTAAAAAGACAGGTATTAAATTTTTCATGGGAACATCCCACCAAAATTTCCATAAACATGAGAACCAATGAAAGAATTTTTGTAATCATTGCCATTTCCTGCTAGTCTTCAAACAATTGTTATATCCATTGGCACTTGGCTTCTTTTGTTAAGATGTCCTGATATGCTACACTGTATATAGATTACAATTTCTATATCCTGTAAAACATACCTAGAAATAGCTTCTGTCTTTTACAAATTTTCAACTTTTCTGCCAAGACTGAATCATATTGCATATAGTTGATTCTAATTAGCCCAATTTTATGTAATTACTATAAATTTGATAGAAGAAGCAAATAGCCATTTCAGGTGAAAACAAATTTCTTGCAAATCTCCACACGTGCAATAAATCTAAATTGTGCAAACCACCCGGGAAAGACCTATCAAGATATTTTCTACTTACTGGAAAGAGTAAAAATTTCCAGACTTGAATTTTACAACTTACATGCTAAATATGGCTATATCTTCTCTACAGTAGCTGCATTTACAGTCCCCAAGTGCTCTGCATTAGATAACAATATGTAATGCAATCTTCTTGGATATATTTCTCATAACCCTCGGTGCTTCTGTCTGCATTGCACCTGTGAATTGACTTATTACACAGTCTCACCAAGCCTAATCATAATGCCTGATACCGTGTAATCTGTGCCACTCCAGACACAAAATATCAGCTGTTATAGTCCCAAAAGTTTAATTGGAGCTTCAGGAAGGAAATCAAATGTTACGGCCTCCTCCTTGGTCCATCTCTAGCTCCCATACCACTTCTGCACTGCTGACTCATCATGATAAAAAAAAGGTCTGTAAATGAAAACATCCATACGTTCAGTTTCTGTCACTCCTAGTAGCAAACGTGGTACACCCATAAGCTCCAAAATAGGGCAAAGAGAGTCCTCTGGGCAAGAAACCTTTTGTCCTCCAGTGCCCAGCTACACTATCCCTGCTTAAGGGTGTGAAATGATGAACACCAATCCCTCTGGAGAAGAGGAGGTGCTCTCTGCTGGCATTGCTGGCGTTCTACAGTGCTGAAGTTAGGCAAGGCTGACAAACAGACCAACTGAAAATTACATTCTGGTCACCAGATTAGGGCAGAGACCTTGCCTTTGTCTATTTGTTAACTCTAAGATAGAAAGAAAAATTACAGATTGTCAACTACTCTATCTATCTATCTATCTGCCTATCTACCCATCCATCCATCCATCTATTTTTACCCTTGAGCAGCCTAGTAATGCAGATGCCCTCAGTCAGGAAAAGAAGTTTTATCTAGCCTTGCAGCTTCATCTGGCCTAGCAGCCAGGCTCATGAGTGAGTTCTTAATGAATTAATTAATACCTTTCATAAATAAAACAATATCTATTTCATACCATGATCAAAATCTATTCAATATTTCATGCCGCTCCTCTTTAATTTACTGTAGTCCAGTTTCTGGCAGTCTAATTCAAATTGAGAGTATTCAAAGGCTGACTCTATCTTTACTATATTTTGAATAAAGTTGCAGCTAAAATTCAATCTGAAACAGAATTATGGCTGATATGAACTCTATACTTCCCTAATATGCATTTTATTTTTTCTTTCCTTAAATGAGACTGTGATCCTTCTAATTTTTTTTTTTTTCTTTTTTCCTTTTCCTCTCAACAAATTATACTGTGAAAACAGAAAGGATGGATAACTGTGTAGACTTAGGAACTTAATTCCTGTGTCTTTGAAAACTTCCCAAGTGATCAGTGACATTTGTGATGCAGCAGGCAAATTCACCACTGATAGCTGAACACCTTAACACCCTTACTGACATCAAACGTGGCTGTAAACATCTATTACAGGTGTCTGTAGTATATTACTGACCTAAACTGGTGACCATAAAACTCTTCTGAAAGCCTTCTTAAATTTCACAACTTTCAGATGTATAAACAAGGTATTTATCATTAGATTTACTACAGGATATCTATTGTTTTATTAGTAGGAAGTCAAAACATTTTTAATAAGTAAATATATGCACAGGAAATCCAATGAACTGATTTAAAGCAGGAATATACAGAAAATACAACAAGTTAAGAAACACCATAGCCCAAGCATGAATCTACAGTCCTATGCAATTATGCAATGCCATAATGATGAAAGGAAAGAGCATAGAATACACAATGTCCATGTATTTATACGAGTACAAACAGCTTATGTAATGAAAACTAAGGTTTAAAAATTGTGGAAATTCAATCTAGTTGATACTATTTTGCTAAAACACTGTTAAACAGCAATTGAAAGAAATGGAATTTTTGATAAAAAGCTTTTCCCAAAAAAACACTATAAAAGAATATGCCCACAAAAGAAAACAAACAAACAAACAAACAAAACAAACCAAACCACAAAACACCCACAAACTATTATTCGTATGAGTAAGGATAACTTGGAGGTGTATGACCGTTGTTGTGTATTGATCTTAGCTGAAAACCTTTTCATTAGTTTTTGAAATTTCGCTTACTGACATAGAGCCTTTCAAAAGTCAAACGCAAGTACTGTGTCTAACTGCCACATGCAGTCAAAAAGGGAGAGAAACAACCTCCAAAGGTTCTTTTGACAGTTTTACCCAGTTCTAACTGAAAATCAGTGCAACATACCTAAGAATTAAGCTACTTCGATGTATTAGAAATTATCATGCATCTTGATTAAAGAAATCCCTTTTATATATGTATCACAGATAACAGGAACCAAGAGAGTACTTATGGTATGTCCATAAAAGGAAAATCTTAGCTTATTCTAGTTTTCAGCTACATTGTGTCCTAAAGCTTAATGGTTTATTCCTATCATCTTAATTTCTATGTGGGAAAAAAATACTTGTTGGTGTATGTTCATGTTAACCAGTTTGGATAGAATTTTCCAAAGAGTCTAAAGGATTTGATTTCCATCAGAGATGGGTGTCTAATGCCTTTATATCCTTTTGGAAACTCTATTTTTAAATGTCCAATCCTTTTCCTGAATATAACTCTTGACTCACTGGTGTCCTATGGCAAGAATTTGTCATAGGTTCATTTCTTCATTGTCCTTCTCAAAATAGTATAACATGTATATGTAATATATACCTATATTAAATGCTAGCAGAAGAGAAAGATGAAAAAGAAGATATTTTAAGGGCAAGCAAAGGAAAAAATAAAGAACTTTGGTACTAAATATTTTCTGTTTATACCTACATTTAACAGACAGTGTTTTACTTATCAAGTAAAGAAAATAAAAAGCAAGGAAAAGACTATAAAGGCAAAATGATTCATGTTTTTCTCCCTCTTCCTAAGCTTAGGGATATAAAGTTGCCATGGTGACCTCTTTGCTTTTGCATAAGGTGTGATAGATTTGAACGTAACATAAAGTAGATGACAACAGCCAAAGCAATTGTCAGGTATTCAGGTGATGGTGTCTCATTTGGAAACAGTTACTGTATATAGTGCAGGTACACACTTCATTTCCCCTGACAAGAACTGCTGACAGGAGCAACTCGTCCTTCCACTGACAAACTAGAATAGGACACGGCTCCCCAGCCTCAGAGCTGAGATGACAGTGTGCCTTTTTAATAGGAGTCTAAAAGAGCACACATTATTTAAGGGGTTTCACGTGGGTGCATATATCCATATACAGGCAAGAAAAAATATCTGTCTTCCTTTAGAACCTCAGAGCACACTGGCACTTTCCAAATGGGAATGCCAAATTAGCTGCTGTTGTGACCTTGTTCCTTCCTATTAGCTGGATATTAGACAAGAATCTCACGCCACCTTGACAAGGGCTTTTGCTTCTGTTATGCTGTTCTTGAATCCTAGAGGAGTGATGGATGAAAAGGGTGCATGTCTGAATAAGCAGGGGAATCACCCTGATGAGTTATCTTCTGCATGGCAATAGGCTGTGGATGGGACCACTCGCCCCTGCTGCATTAACTGATGTGAGCGCTTCGTTTCAACTCCTCTTCAGAGTTGTCATCACTCAGAAAGGCTTGTTTATGTCTCTCACAGGAGGAATATTGATCAGACAAACTGTGTTGGAGGTGTGAAACTTAATGGTAACAAAGCAGAGCCATAAGAATGTGTCTATCAGTAAAATATGGCCCTAGGATCCTATTAAGATTCCAACTTTTCCTTTTTCTCTTTTTCTGTTGTACTTTTCCTTAGGTCAAACCAGCTCACTGCAGCATCATATTAAAAATCACAGCCTTTCAGATTTAGTCAGATACTCCAATTGGACTTATTCTGCCCAAAAATTTCTGGTCACTTTTGTACCATTTTAATACTGATGCTTATTTCATCATATATTATGTGTCTAGAACTGTAAACAAGCTTGGGTTTGTTTTTTTTTTCTTTAAAATCATGTTTGTTTAGAAGCAATTTATTCTGCAAACACATTTCCTGTGATCTAAGTCTATCTTTCTCTGTGTGTTTGCAGTCTGTTTTTCAATATGCTGTCCCTGTTTGCACATTTCCTTCTTTGTTGACAATTAACTCTGTTGTCAACAAAACAAAATAGTTCTTTTGACGTAAATTATTTACAAATCTCAGTTAAACCCAAAATAATCACTCATGGCTTGTTGACATTGTATGTGGTTTCCAAGAACACAATTATTTGAAAAATATTCTAAAAAAATTTAATTTTTGAAATTGGAACACAAATGGGTTTCACAGAGAAGGCAGCACAGATTTTAGAAATTATTTCTATATTTAAGGAACAGTTGGAAATACTAAGAAAAATTACAATATGCCCTAAATTATATGTGCATATGTCCATTTATTGATCATTTAGGTCTCACCAGAGTCTTGTGAGACATTGCTGATCTAGGCTGTCTCAAGGCAATGGTGAGCACCCCAGCCAAAAGAAGACAAGGAAGTCAGTAGTTAAATCCACAGCTGATATGAAAATTTAGCCATTTTCTGGATAAGTAGGAATGCAATATTCAGTTCTCTTGTATGGTCACCATGTCCTTACTGGAAAACATCTGAGAGTTGATACAACACGGGAAGGGCATCAAGAGACTCTTACAGATGTTGTAAAGTCATGCCAAGGATGTCAAGTTTTGGTGTAGGTTTCTTAGAATATCCTAAAAGTTTTCCATACTAGGAACTCTCTGTGATCAATAAGGATACAAAAACCTATTGTTTAATTCTGTCAAATCCCTGTTCATGAGAGACATACCACAAGGCCACTAGAGACATTAACATTGCCCAGGCATACTGCTCGTGGAGCTAGTCATAACTAGAGTCAAAACTACTGTACTTTTCATCTCCTATCAATGGGGGAAAGAATCCTTGCCATCAGAGGGTGAGTTTTACTTGGACTAGATGACTTTCAAGGTCCTTTCCAACCTATAGTATTCTATGGTTGTATAGATTTATCCCTGTCTACTCCATACCTAAATGAGCCTCAGTGCTGTGAAAAAGTGTTTGGGTAACTGTGATGTATGAACAGTAGATTTCCTTCAGTGCATTTCTTGGAAATTCTTTGTACATAAGCATCTCACCTTTTTACCCTTTACAGACTACCTTGAAATCCCTCTTCCTTCAGAACTTATCTATTGAAAATGACATGTGTAGACTTTTCATATCTGACTCTCTGATCTTAATTTGTATCTGGTAACCTGCTGAGTTAGAGATTCACAGAATAGTCAAGACTACGGAATTACTCCATGACATAGAACGTAAATAAGGAGGCCCAGTAGGAGGAATTATAATGCTGATTCAGTGGAAATTCTGAGATTGCTAGTTAGCCTTAAATTTTAAATGTCTATTCAGTTGAAGAAAGTGGTACAACCAATATAAAAATGTAATGGAGATATAAATGCCCTTAGCTGAACTTCCCTTTTAAATGAGAAAGAGGAAAACAGTAACTGTCAGTACTAGATAAATTATTCCAGAAGGTGAAGATACAGTTCTGATTTGGAGAGAAAACAAAATTATGAAGAGATTCAGCAAAGATTTTGATACCTGCTGTTCTGGTGATACTCTTACAAGTATTTGCTGCTGGCTGCCAAATACAGAAATCACAGAAGATTTAGATTCTGTCGTGTCCTGCAGGCTGCTGTGGCATCACGGAAAGGAAAGGGAAATGCTCTGATTGTTGGAAAGATGAGCTGCTGGAAAAACAACAGGCTTCTTAGAACTCAAAACCAAATTAGCAATATCATTTGTATGCAGTGATAGCAAGAACAACAATAATATGCAAATATATTATGGAAAAATGAGGTAATTTTCATAAGGATTTGAACACCTTGTAACAGAGCTGTTTTGGAAACATGTTCATTTCCAACCTTCTTCAACTTTGTACCCTCAACTTCTTGAAGGTTAATGTGTTTATCAGGTCATCTCTTTGGTGAAAGCCATGTCATGCTGTATGAACTGAATACAGTAAAATTATATTGTAATTGTGAAAATAATAAAAATCAAATACTTATTTAATTACAGAGCACCACTAAAATACTACACTTCGTGTACATATTGTCTTAAAGAACCATCATGAAGCCCTTCAATTTTCACACAGAGTTCTTCCTAGGTAGCAAGTTTTGTAGAGACATTATAACACAATTATAAATTATTACCATGTTCATTTTCTCTCCTACCTTTGACTCCTCCTTTCTCCTCCTACTGGAAACAAACAGAATAGTAACCTCAAAAACAGCATACAGCATGGAACAGAAAATAGACAAACCTTAAATTTTGGGGATAAAAAGTTAAAAACAGCTGAAAGGTATCCGTATTTTCAATTTACCTGGGAAGGAATTTTCTTTTATATTGCTGAGATACAAAATATTTGGTAATTAGCATTTAATTAAAATTTAATTTTGTGTTTCTGGAGTTCTTAATGTGTATATTGAATTATATTAGAAATAAAAAAGGGTTTTAAAAGGTGAAACTTTAGTTCCTACTTGCAAGATTGTATTTGCTCATATTTTAGCTTTAACTAGAAATGAATATTGACATTTGCTTAAAGGCAGATTTCTCCATTTTAAGTTTATTGATTTCAGCTTGGTTAGCACAAGTTTCATTATGACCTAAAAGAACTAGCAGAGGACAATACCAGAGTATAACGGGAAATGAGACACATCAGTTTACCCAGATATTTCATTACAGAATGCTTTTAATTTAAAACAAAGAAAGAGTACTAAAATAATTTATTAAATATTACAAAAAAAATAACAGCAGAAGCCCAAACAAAAGAACAAAAACCCAGGAATTTTCTCTAAGCTTTCCATCAAGCATCATGAAAATTCACTCAGTTTTCAAAGTTCATATTCACCATTTTATTTATTACTGTGTCAGTTTTATCTTTTTTTTTTTTTTAACTGAGTGAAATTAAATTCCTTGACTTCTGCAATTAAGGTTTATAAGCAATTATACCTGAGTTTTTATTTGTTATTTCAATACAATCAGATGATGGCAGCATTACCTATAGTGTTTTTATGATACTGTAACAAGAAAGCAGGAGCTTAGACAGGTCACGTTTTCCCAAGCTTAGGAACTAATAAAGAGTCAACAAAACAGAGAAATATTTGACTGAGATTTATGTTAAACTGATGTCATTCATCAAGGCTAGGTTAAAAATGAAAAAGAGATACAGAGAAGCTCTTTGTCATGAGCCAGAACATATTTTTGCAAGACATAGCAAAAGACAATATGTTTAAATACCTTCATCCTTCTTCCCAGCAGCTAATATGTTTGCTAATTCATTAGAAGTCAGATCACGCCTGGACTAGTCTCACATAAGGAACTTCATGGTGGAATTAGGATTAATTTTAGTTGACTAAAGCCTGAAGTGGGACATTGTATAAGTACATACATTTGTTTTTAATACACCTGTGCGATGCAATTGTGGAATCAATATTTACTGAAGCTGACAGTCTAGTGCATGTGTTGACAATTGGACTTAAACTGTTTATGTCATGAAAACTGAAATCCTTGAGCAGTAGCTGTGTTTTGAATACTCAAAATAAAACCATCGCAGGGCCACCTTCTCTCTTGTTAAGCCATTCACAGAAGGAAGGCAACGAGTCAAAGAATATCACATTTTTCAACCACTGACCTTTTTGAGGAGTTAGAGGTGAAGAAATGGAGAAGGGCACAGCCTCTTAAGCTAAGAGGCTAGTGGAAAAGTAAACCTTTTCCCCTGAAAATCTGCTCCTCTCCATACCTGAGCTGCCTTGACTGCAGAGTCTTCTCTTTTGTTATCACTTCTGCATTGACACATACTAAGGAAGTCTGCTAGGAAGACATATCAATGGAAGTTTCTGCTTATTTTTCTGATTCCACTCTTTTGCCATCAGGGCCAGGCTTATGTTGGAGAACACACATACATTTCACTCAGCCACATCCACTCCCTCAGCCCTGAACAAATGAATTTGTGATAGAGCTTCCCTCAAATTGTCCTTCTGAGAAGTCAGCACTTCTTTGTTTACTTTCCTCAGGACTTTTGCATCCCACTGTTCTTTCTCTTGAATCCCATGGGATGATAGCAAAGGTTCCAGTTACGACAAAGAGAAACAAGCAACGATTACCAGAACCTGTCTAAAAAGATAGGCTGTTCCTAATGTTCTCTCACTGACAATTTGGATGAAAATGCAGGGTTGGTTTTGGGGATGAGGGAAGGCTGGATGCTAATTTTACACATTAAACTTGTCTAAATGTGTTACTGTTCAGTTAAAAAAAAAAAAAAAGTCATTCATGTGACTGAACTGCAAATATTATTTTCTTTTTCCATCTTTAATATTCATATGAATTAATTATTTTCAACATGATCTGCAAGCTAATTCTACAACTCAGTCATTAGGGAAATATGATGTTAATGCATACATGTTAATAGACATATTTAATCAATTACTTGGTGAGGGTTTTATTACACATATAAGCTTGACAACAAAATGTTCTACAGGACCAAGCTGTTCTGAACTAACACTATAAAAAGTGATGCAAATGTAAATCTGTCTACTTTTGGCTAGCAATACTTTTCTCTACTTTTTATTCTATTTTGTCCTACATTTTTATGAACTAAGAAATCAAATTTCAGTTGAGAAGTGCTTCATCAAGCATGAGTTATTCTGAATTTCTTTTCAGCAATATAAGGTAATATAAAGCCAATATATTGTAGAGCAAGAAGACATAACTTTTCAGCAAAAAACTACCTTGCAGCAGAAAACAGAAAATTTGTCTTAGTACTTTCTGGTTTCCAGCTACTTTTTCTATTTCTCAACTACTTTCTGAAAATACTCAATAAAGTAGATACTGTGTAGGAGTAGGGCATACAAAGCAAGTCCACGTTCTTTCGTTTTGTCACCTTATCTATTCATGCCAGGAGTAGTATTCTTGGTACAGCCAGGATCATTTTATGCAATATTTCCTAAAATTAACCATTACAAGTATGCAAGCTTTTTATAGATTGCTAGGTTCATAGCCCCCACAGTTTTCATAAGCTGGCTGTGTGCAATTTCAAAGCAAATTTTATAGCCAAAGCAGAACTGATACACTGCTACTAATACCATACCTGCTGCCATCAGAATTGCCTGCACCATGACTACTGTAAACTTGACACATTAGTGAGATTAAATTATGTTTCTATCAACAGTACTGATAGAAATTTGGGAGGAAGTTGCATTTTTATAGCACAATATGCTATGACATTTGTATGACCCCTACAGAGCTTTGGAAAGTCTAGTTCCCACAGCAGCCAAATTTCAGAGTGTTATTTGAAATTAAAAAAAAAAAAGGAAGCTGAATAACAGAGGTGAAGCATGTATGACAGAGTACTACACGTACTTTGTAGTCATCAGAAAGATTTCTTAACTTGATTATCAAATTTCTGTCAATATTCCTGATATTTCAGGCTCATAAGGAGAAAAATATGCACAACTTCCATTTTTACACTGTATGCATCAGTGTAGGATTTTGCTTCAGTCAGATTCAGGTCCAGAGCTTACAGTAAAGACAGTTGCTTGTAGTACTTTTTGAATTGCCATTTCTTCACCTTTTCTGTCACTCACTGCCCCAGTGAGATGGGGAAGAGAATGTAAAGGGTAAAGGTGAGAAAAACTGTGGGTTGAGATAAAGACAGTTTAATAAATATCATAAAAGCTGTATGCAAAAGCAAAGCAAAATAAGGAAATGATTCAATTCCAATTGGCAGGCAGGCGTTCAGCCATCTCCAGCAAGCAGAGTTCCATCACATGTACCAGTGACTTGGGGAAAACATAACTCCCTCCCTTCCTCCTCCTTCCCCACAGCTTTTGTTGCCGAGCATGACATCATGCTCAGCAGGGTAGGGAATGTCATTTTGGGCAGTTGGGGTCAGGTGTCCCAGATGTGTCTCCTCCTAGCTTCTTGTGCACCCTTAGCCTACTCACGGGTGGGTTAAGGTGAGAAGCAGAAAAGGCCTTGACAGTGAGCAAGCTCAGTAATAACTGAAACATCCCTAATTTATCAATGCTATTTTCATCACAGTTTCAAAACTAATTTTTTTTTTTAATAGCACCATAAAAGAGACCATGAAAAAAAAATTAACTCTATCTCTGCCAAAACCAGTAGGCAAGTGCAGTCAATTGAAAATGAAGTATAGAAAAATACAGTTAATTCTCAGCTTGTTGTTGGTTTAATAGTAGATATCAAAGTAAAAGTGATACTCGTATACAGGCAAACATAGTAGATCACATTAGTCTATAGGTGAGTATAGTAAAGGTTAAGTATATGTCAATTTAGTATGTTGGCCCATCTCCTTAACATGCATAAAACCCCAAAGACCTTTAAAAACATCCTGTATTAAGCATAGTATATTTTTTTTCTTTTTTTTTTTTTTTTTTCGCCCAGAAACTAGAATAGCCTCTCCCTCATAGCCAATGTTAACACACTTCCAATTCCCAAGAGATTTGTAGAAGATTTGTTCTGTAATTCTGGCACTAGATGGCACTAGAAGAGCAACTCTGAACGTTTCCATCCAAAGTCAGTGAACTTCGGGAGAACTCTGAGGCGTGAGAAAGGCTATCACTGTAAGACAGCTTGCCTTCAAAGGTTAGCCAGAAGTAGGATATGGAATATCGTGCAGAATCGCTACATTAAAAAAAAAATAAAAAATCCAATAGCTAAAAATATAGCATGCAGAGGGCAGAGTAATAGGAAGCTTTAAGTAATTTGAAATACCCAGAGAAACTGACTTCATATGGTTTGCTTCAATCTGCCAAAACAGCAGATCACTGATCTGCAAAAGTAAGATATAAAGGCAAGAGTCTTACCAGTGTGCCAAAAATATGATTCATCTCCACAAAAAGCTCTAAGAAAGGAGCAGGAGAAAAGCCATCTCTACCGGCATTTTGTATTCATTACCAAATGGAATTGCATTCAATCTGTCAAATTAATGGTGTCATTATTTGTATTCTGTTTCTTTTTAAGTGATTTTGTCCATACACTTGGGAAGAATGCGCTGCTGGAAAAAAGAGAGCCTTCCTCTCTCTTGAGACTGAAAAATTATACCCCTCCCAGCAGAAAGCTCTCTCCTGGGGCTCAGCCTAGTAGTGCCCACTTGCAAGGTCCAGTTCCTTGCTGCAGTTCCTTCTGGTAATAACTCAATCTTTATAATAGTTGGCCTGCTTTGTAAGCAGAAATGGATAAAGAGAAAAAAAAATAGAATTATATAGAGAAATTTATATTTAAGATCTTCCTACAGGGCCACTTCAGAAATACTTATTGGAAATATGCCAGAGAAATCCCTGGCAGTGGCATCTGATTCAAGAAAGCCTAAACTAGAGCTTTAATGGCTTTCATCTTGTTGCACATTGAATCAACAGAGGGAATTGGATTTAGAACTACAAACTAAAACTGATTCAGGCTTTTACAGCAGTGTTATAATCATTATTTTTAGTGACCTAAGTTGACTGGTGCTATGCTGGGATACTTATTACAGAAAAAGGAAGCACATTTTCTACCCTCGATCTTATGCAAGATATACTAAATCTTTTAGAAGCCATTCCAAACTTTTCAAAGCTTCAGGATATATGTAACATCTATCTTTCTCAGAGGCTGAAGGTGTGAAGAAATTCTTGATATCCTGCTAACTGTGAAAATAAACCTGTAGATAAAAATAAGAAAACTCACAATTAAATTTTAGTAGGAAAGTTTGGGTGTGTTTTTTTTTTATTCTGTATGATATCTTTTTGTCTTAGAAACTGATCTCAATGAAAGTTCCACTTTTTATTACTCCTGCTAAAGTTTTATTTCTCTGGCCATAATGCCAAACTTTTTTTTAGGATATATTCCCATACTGTAACAGTATATGGCTCTGTGTAAGATACAGTTTTGAAGCTTGTAAGTATTGAATTATTTAGTGCCTGAACACAAGTAAATGCACTGGAAGTTTGTTAACTCTTCTGAAGAAAAAGTTCCTTGTACTAAATAATAGAAAACAGAAGCTCTGCTATCAGCATGCTTTTAAACACCTTTTCCATCTTCATCTTATGCATCATTCTTTTATGATACCAAAAGTACTCGTGTTATATACCCAAACCTCCTCCACATGTATGGTTTCCTTACAGGAATACCCTAGGTAGCCAAAGAGAACATCAAGTTTCTTTGTTGCCTATCACCAGATTGACGTATGACCTTTGGATCCTACTGGATACACTCTCACCCCAGTCACAAAAAGAACATATTGGTGAAAATACCTTATTCCATCATCTAGGCAGGGGAATAGAACCATTCATTTCTGAGAGCAGAGCTTAAGTGACTCATCCATCACCACCAGATAACTTCTATGTATTCTGTATGGTGAAAGCTAAGGAGAGATATGTGGGATAGAACCTCTTGGACAAGAAAGGCTTTAGGAAAAAAAAAAAAAAAAAGTTCATTTTGGGCCTCTAAGTCCTTCCCTCTACTTAATTTTAGTGTTTGGGGGGTGGGGGACAGTATCCCACACATAACACTGTAAAATCAAAGAGACTCATTTATGATTTTATGTTGTTACATAAGAATCTTCCAGATATTCTCCGTTCTGCAGGACTCCATTTTGCTAAAGAAATCACATTTCTCTTAATTATCCTCCAAATTCTTTTGCAAGCCGTCACTTCTAAGCTGAGTAACTTCTACACTTTCCATGAGCTAGTCCCCTTACTGTGTGCTACACATCTGTCTGGGAAAATCCATATCATCTTTGGAAAAAGTATTACATGAAAATTCACAGGCTTAAGTTTCCGCCAGGTATCCCAAACATCAGTGTTTCTTTACACAGTGTGTACATGAGCATCTCATGACATTAAGAGCTCATTGTAGGTGATAATGATATCAGTATTTACTTATTATACTGTCTCCTCCTCTATGCATAAAATCAAATTATTATTGCCACATATTGGAAATATATACTATTTTCTAAATTAACTCAGCATTTAAAGCTACTGTTTTGTCTGTTCGTTTCCCTTGGACATATAGAACAATTATTAAAAACAACAACAAAAAATCAGCTTATAAATTGTGAAACTCAGTGTTTTGTCTTTGAAGTAGAGTTTATTTGCAGAGGAATATCTGCACTTCTCTTGCTCATTTCTCCAGGACTAAGTGAAAAAATATGCAGAAATGCTGAGCTTGCATTGCTAGAGCAACACGTAACTTTTGAATACTAAACTCAAGATTCAAACACCTCTCAAATGGATCTTCTCCTCCTCTGTTGTCTTTGTCTACAACAGGACACCCTCCCTCCAGAGCTTTACATTAGGGGTGTGCTGCAATTTTTGACTAGATGTACTGGAGCATAAACATAAAGAAAGCTGTAATTAGCCAGGGACACCCTTGACCTGTCTGTGGAGTAGAAACTGGGGGATTTTCATGGCACACTCCTTATGGTGAGGTACAATTGCTGTCAGAGAAGATGGCTCTCCATTAAATGCAGTTTACAAAAGCAAAGTAAACACAGACAACCCAAATGACTGCCATCCTTGTGTGCTCAATAAATTACTGCCTTTAGTGACTGGATTAACATAAGCCTCCAGGTACAGGGGAAAAGAAAAATAGTCATTGAATGTCCCTGAAAATCTCACATTGCAGTGATTTTATATTTGAGCCCAGGATGCTCTCCAAAATCCATGTCAACATGGATGACTGTTAGCATCTCTGGAGACAGAACTTTTTACTTGTTTCAGTGGTAGGGTCTTGATTTTTGAGTGGTTTTATTTTGTTGCATTTTGTTGTTTGATATTTTTGTTTGTTTGTTATTTTTTTTTCCCAAGATATAGTGTGTCAGAAAACTGATTGATAAATCTTTGAAACTAGGGTTTATGTATAAGTGGAAAGGTAAAACTTACACAAAGCAGAGCAACAATGAGCAGCTGGTATAATATTTACTTGTACCACTATATTCTTCCAGAAAACTGTTAACTATTATATTTGAAACAAGTAAAATATGATTCAGCTGATAAAATTTGAGGACTATGAAACTGAAAACATTTTGAATAAAGTGTCTTCCATAACAGAGATTTTCATGTGTATTACAGAACTACTTTGACTGATCTATGATCTGCCATTATATGCTAAAGCTTTATTCTAAGGTTTTCTAGGGTAAGATATTTTGCAAGCTACTGCAGACCAAAAGATGGATATGAAATACCTCTGTGTATGTTATGTCTAGAGCACTCAGACAGCAATCCATCAAGAATACAGTAAAAAAATAAGAAGGGAATACAGTCAGTTTACTCAGATATTTCAAACTTTAGCCTACTTTTAATGTGCTTTTTTTTTACACTTTGAGAAGTTGAGGTGTAGTCATCAGTACTAATTTTGAAATACCTTCAGTCTGACTGAACTGCCAAAGCCCAAATGGTCTTTAAGAACATGTAAATATACAGCAATTGTTATAATGACTCAAGCCTCTGCCTATTTATTTCACCTTCAATAGTCAGGATTGAATACGTCAGAAAAAGACACTAAAATCTCCATTGAAAAATCTGCCTACAGGGAAAATTTCTTCTGAATTCTTATTAGATAGTGCCTAGCTTATATCTGAATGCATGAAGATTTATAGCTCTCACTTTTTAATCCAAACTAATGTAACTTCACTCTTACTTAGCTCTTGGCCTTGCTTATGCCTTGGGGAAATAAATTCAGTGGGTTCATGATGCACAAGGTAAAACTTTTTTTCCTTTCATTATTTTTAGTTTTGTTAAGTAGAAATGAAAATGTTGCTATGAAGTCCCATTTCTGCTACTCTGAGACTTACTGAGATTTATGCTAATCTGGTCACTATCTCATTGTACAGTAACAATATTCTGTAGTCCAAAACTATAAATTTCATAAATTTCAGAGCTCTCTGTAATGAACAATGTAATAATATTTTCCTATAATCTTCCCTCATCAAACTTAAGGGGCTTCAATCCTAAAAATGTTACAGGTGTCAGACACTGTAAAAAGAACTGTGGTATTGTCTTTTCTTTACAGGGTTCTAAACTCAAAGCTAAAATTGGGAATATTGTCTATTACCCTGGTTCAGAACCTGTGGGGTTGAAAAGGACACGTAAGTGTCTCTGTAATTAAAACTATGCTCAAGTTCAACTGTAGGCTCACTACTCAGCCTGTCTCTAAGGCTACCTTATAGACCAGAAGTCTGACATTGAAAGCATTATGTTTCTTAAACCAGCTAAAAAAAAATGGGCACATTGTCCTTATTTTAATCTGCTGATGGTTTCAAACACTGTCATACACAATCCAGACATATAATTTCTTTCTAATAGTTCCAAGTATTTTACATCTTCTTTAACTTTCAGTAGAAATAATCTAGAAAACATAAATATTAATTAAAGAAGAGCTGGTTGTATATGAATAGCTGGACACTCCATTACTTATATAAGCATTAATAATGTTTATGTTTAGATCACTCTCTGGGTAAAGCTGTCAGAAAAGGTTCACAGGTCTTTCTTTTAGAGAAAGAAGGGGGCATGTCTTCTTGCAACTGATTTAATCAAAAAGACAAGCAACATATTCCTTCCACGTATACATAGAATAAAACCAATAGGTAACTTCCCCAGTTAAGTACAGTGATAACTTCTATTTCTCATCACCTTTCCTAGACAATATTATCACTGTCTTTGACTCTATGACAAGTACATCACTTTTGAAGTCTCTGAGTTCTCTGGTCTGTGATATTTCAAAGAAGATAAATGCCAGTCAGACACTGCTGCTGAACACTTACTCTACTTACCACGTAGCTAGGACCCAAACCACTGTTTTTTCAGTTGCTACCAAAGCAGAATGTAAATAATTTTATTTTGTTTAAATGTTGAGAATTTAGGATATCTTATGTCGCAGCCAAATATAATAACACGTGTTATTTCTGAGTCTATTCCTTTCCTGCTTTTTCTCTGCCTTCTCCCCAAAAACTCCCTGAGTTGTTTGTACAACATAGAGCAAAAAGGATCTTAGAAACTGCAGTAAGACAAACTAAGAGCATAACTGAGACAGAAATCAATGCAAGATAAAACTGGGTCCTAGCTTCCAGAGCTCCACTACTCAGTACAAGATGAGATGTAGGGTAAAGCAGCTATTTAAATAAGGCTTTAATGTTTTAACTATGAACACTAGTGACCCCAATGGAGCATGAAAAAAGGAAGAGTAGCAACTTTCAGTAATTCAAAATCATTTTCAATTTCCTGCCAAACTAGTTTTTTAGTTTTCCTTTTTTTTTTTCCTATTTAATTTTACATTTCTTCAGTAGCCTTAGTTTGCATACAGACACATGTGCATATATCTAAAGAGAGAGAGCCCAAGGTAGGGTGATTGTTCAACACACAGTTTTCCTGCCTCTAGCTTTGCAGAAGCTGTGGCAGGTGATTCTAAAACTTGCAATACTTCCTCCACTGTCTCTGAGGGATATTGAGCAGATTAATTAGTTCATGTCTGTACAGCACTTTGAAAGCACTCAGTACTATATAATTAGTCCTATATATTACTAAGATAGCCTTGAATATCTTCAGTGACTCTGCTTCACCAATTTCCCTTGGCAAATTATGTCACTCTCTAATTGACCTTGGTCTTTGAAGTATTTTCTTAATGTCTAATTTAATTTTCACATTTCCTGGATTTTGTTCACAACACAATGGTTGGCTGAAAAATTTCACCTGTTTGAAAGATATTTTTCAGATGAGAAATACCCACAGAACAACTGATTAACCTTAGCCAGGAGGAACTTAAATAGCAATTTAAAAAGTTCCTATTACAACAACTATCAAAATCATCTTAAATATAGATGTTAAAAAGTAGACACAGGAGGTTCTCTGAATTATTTATTAAAATTCTTACACTCTATGAAATTCAAGGTCTACCACATTTTTACTAAACTGCTTGCAAGTTATAGGAGGTTTGCATCACTTCCCTACCCTAACATGATTCCTCAGCATTTTTTTTTTTTTAATTCCTCAGTGCAATTATTCAACTTTTTAATCTTCTTACTATGTAAGTACTTAATCACGCTCACCTCACTTATTTGGTAATTTGAGGCCTTCCTTTTGGTGGAAATGTTTTTATGATCCTTATACACACTGCATATTCATATGCAAATAGGAATACAAATATTTATACAGTCTGATAAGTTTACAGTCATTTAATGTAGGATTAAAGAAATGTAACGATGTATTGACTGACAATCTGCCTGGCAGTGAAATGGGCAATCTCAAAAAGGCAGAAAAGTTGAAGAAGCAGTCCCAGGCTGCCATGCAAGATAGAGGGGAGGGAAAAACATGGCTTCCACCTTTATTCCCTATCTTGTCCTTGGTGCAAAGGTGTGGAAAAGTGTTTTACCTTCATATATGTGAGCACAAGAAGCAGCAGAAAGAATAATAGTGCTCTCTGGTCTGTTATCAGGACAAGGCATCTTGTGATTATGGCATTTTCTTTTTTTTTTTTTTCTTATTCCTCTTTGCTTTTAGGAGGATGTTCTAGTTCATGTCCTCACAGATTTCTTATTTGTCCACATATAAAATCATGCACATCAGAAAAAGGGGAGAATTTCATCACTAGCTTCTAGGCAAATGACAAATAGCACTGCTGAAGAACTGCAGTATGGAACAATCCTCAACCATATAGAAACACAGACAGACATTTGTTCTAACTACAGTTATGAGGTACAGGCCAAAACTTTTATGCAGGGAAGGCACTACAGTCTTCCTGGAATTTCTGCACATTTTGCTTCATTTTAATAAAATTCTAGAAAAGCTAGCAGAAAATAGGACAATCTTCCTAACCCTTTATCCCATCCTTGAAGTGGCCTACCCCAAAAAGGAATATATGTTCAATTTTAGTTATTAAAGATTTCCACAGCAAATGCAAATAGCACACAAGTTACTGAGGTTGTGGGGACAGAGAGAAGATCTAGAACCTTTTAATAGAGCAGCTGTTATAACATATTAGTTCCGAACCCTTAATTTAAGAGGCTTTGTTGTTCTGTTGTTTTGGTTTGGTTTGGGTTTTTTGTTGTTGTTGTTGTTTTTTGTTTGTTTCTTTCTTTTTTTCTCCCCACTGCTCATTCCAGGCTTTTCCTCCTCCCCTTTTTCCCCTGCTGCTTTTATTAAGGTAAAATTTGTAATTATGGTCACCAGAGAATTACATTGATTGCAGGAGGGTTGGCTTTCAGCCTGACATCTTCCAGACATACCTTCCCTTCTCTGTCTCAATGTTCATCTTGCACCATAGCACTCTGACACATTCTTTTTTTCAGTCTTCCTGCTGCAGATATTTGAGGTCACTTGACAAGTCGTGCTCTGTGTTGTATTGTCTGTTTCAGACAGGTACACAAGTGTCTTTTTAAACGTTGATATAAACCCACTGACATTGTATCCTTAGCAGTTTCTTTAGCAGAAGTTTTGTTTACTCCATTGTTTTAGTCTGTGACAACAGAAGATTTCCTTGTAGACATGATTGTTTGCAAGCTCTCTGTCCCATGCTCAGTCATGCTCCCTCCCTTCCAAATGTGTGTTCAGTATGATTTCAAATAATTCAAGTTCATATTACTTCAGTAGAAAAATAGAGGAATACAGTTTTTCATAACAAGATAACACAAAAATCATTAAATAAGAACCAAAAGAAATCCATGCTTTGGATAACAGCTTAGTTTGGAAATCTATTTGTCTGATAATATCCTATGAACAAATGGGGAAAAAGTAAAAACTGAGGTTATGCATGCATTTAATAGCTCTGGTCAATGATTACCAGAGAGATTTCAGAGCTATGGAAATAGGAGTCCCTGCAAGTGCAGCAATGCTCCCTAGAGTATGGTGTCTACTGCTTTCCTCAGATAAGTTTTATAATTTTTCAAAGGATGTCAGACTCTAGCACTAAGCTTCACATAATTGTGTCCATAAAGTGGCAGTGTGCAGCCTCTATCTCAAAAGCTGGAAGAGACCCAGTGGGCATGTTGCTTCCAAGCAATATAATGTTTGGAGGTAGAGTCCCCTGTGATCAATGAACATGTCCAGTCTGCCTCCGCTCCTGCTTCCAGGGCAGTTTGGCTGTGCCCAGGGGAATGACATATGACTTCAGGCCTACCAAAAGTTATCTGCTCTCAGAAGCTATGACAGGGACATGGTGCCATTTTCCACGCTTGCCTGAATGTCTCATCTCGATTGATGGCTTCGTGAGCAAGTGCAAAGATCAAACTGTTTCATAGTGCTGTGTCAGTCAATTCTCAAACTTTAGCACCCCTCTGAGATGGGCATGTGCCCTTGGTGAGTGTCACCACTAAAATAAAACCAAACAGAAGAACAGGGAGCCCTACGCAGCCCTCCATTACTCAATTTAACATTCCCTGGGGAGGAAAAGAAATGGAGACAGATCATCTTAAAAATCTCTCCAAATTCAGCAGTTATCAATAGACAAATTTAAGCTGTTTAAGGATGATATAACTCCTGAAACATTAGACTATCAGGAAAGATTTGTTTCATTAGTCTTTAGACATTTAACATTTCTTATAGGAAATGGTAATTAGCACAAAGACAGTCTTTAGTCCCAGGAGAAGGTGTTGGCCTTCACATAAGAAATAGCTGTGCCAAGCAAAGGTTACGGTTATTTATTGCACAGCTTTCTGTCCTCAGTCAGGTTTTACTCAAGATCGCTTTTCCTGTTATGTATTTTGCATCTTGAAATCAATTAATTGAAAATGCATGGCAACTTGTCTGCTCAAGACTAAAAAGACTGTCTCTACTCAAGGTACACGGTCTGCCTTGCACCGTGTTGAGCTTGTTAAAAGCAATAAATATGTTGCTTACCGTGCAATACCACTTAGTCCAAGAGTCACTTGGGAGCTAAGAGTAGGAGAAAGGGCTAATTGCTTATATCTCTATAACCCAGAATAATTCAGCAGGCATTGGAAAGTTTATTTACTAAATAGCCCTAATTAGATCAACTTTTAGCAATTTTTAGGGCATGGTGAAACAGATTTTTACATGAAATACGCTCATTACAAAAATAATCCAAATCTAATCCATATCTAACCAGAGTATTGCCTTGCAGTGTGCAATACAAAACATTTCTACTAGATCTGTGAATTTTGATATCTGAGGGCTAGTTCTTGAGCTTCTCCTGTGCAGTTTTCTGCAGAGGATGGAAGGAGGGGAGATGAAAGGTTGTTTGCTAAAAAAAAAAGTGTCCTCTAACATGGGCAAACAACTTTTACCTTTTGTTGTTTCCCTGTGTGAGACTGCTCTAGTGTATCACATCTGCTGGGTTTTCAATTGGACACGTGATATACCCTGGGATACCAGCATACAAAATCTGTAGATTTTGATGATTCTCTTGTAGGGGACATTACTGGGGCAGCCATGAAAATAAATGCAAGAAGTTTATATTTGTTGCTTTAGAAGTATCAACTTCATGTGCTGTGTGCTGACCCATGGAGAAAAGAAAGCAAACAACATAACATCCAAAACCTGAGATGATTAGATACTAGAGGTTAGTTGGGAAATTTATTTCAGGGTTGACTGTCTTTCAGCATCATCTGTGTTGTTAAATTTTCTGCATTTTTGCCGGGAGAGAATAACATGAAACAACAAAAATTTTGGACCCAGGGCCTCATTTTTGCACAGCAGTATTTGAAGATCATGTTTAAACTAACATCTTTCATATTCCTCATAAAACCACTGCCATTGCTGTTGTACCAGGAGTATTTTCACAAAATAAATGCTGGTAATGCCCAAGACCTTGTCAGTATTTATCAGCCAGATTGGTGTGTTTTAGTTGGTCGCTGGTCTTCAGAAGACAAATATCATGGAAACTTCCAGCAATTTCAAGTCGTTAGCTTTCATACAGTCATATATGGGATAAAATTAAAGAAATTGAGCATATAAATATGTGAAATGACATAAACAGTCAGAATATTTTTAAGCACCTGTCAGTCACAGTGTGTTTGGAAATGATTCAATCATTTATACTTTCATTTCACTGATGTTTTGACAAATCACGGAGAATCTGTTACATTTCTAATCATTATTTATTCGTTTAAAATCTATTTTTTAAATTGAGTTTATGTGAGGTGAGAGGGCTCATCTGTACATGTATTGATTTTTTCTGTTGATAAGTAATAAGAAAAAATCTTTTCTTTCTAGATATTTACAAATAGACTATACATGAACATAAATTTATTAGAGATTTAAACTGTAAACTAAAGACTATGTAGGAAAAGATTTTAACTGATTGAATATTACAGAAATCTTGTATGAGGCTCCCTATAAAGAATATGTGAGACAAAAATATAAATGAGTTTGAAGTAAAAATCTAGATTTAATTGAGTTGTCCACATGTTAAATAAAGTTAGATCATAATGAATTGAGGCCTGGATTGGAAAGTGAATTTCAATGAAGTGTTCAGATCCTTCTCAGTGATTTTTTCTGTCCCTTGGGGCAGTATGTTTTGATCTGATTTGCATTTTGTTCTCTAGATTTCACAGCAATTTTCACTAGTCATAAGATGAAAAGATTCCAAAGTTCAATTTAGATCCAACATAGAGAATGCAGAAATTCTACTGCTGCTACAAGTTACCAAGCCACAAGTGTAATAAATTTGTAAGTTCTGTTTACAATTTCAAAGAAATTAGAATGTAAGGTTTTTATAACTGCCTCTTATAAAAGCCAGGAAGTGCAAGAGAATAAGAAAAATAAGTGAAAAAAAATGAAGAAAAAAGAAATTAATTGATGAGCAGTGTCAATTCCTTCAGAAAGTAAATGCACTTATCCAAAAAAACCCTGTTTGTTCTCTGCACAGAATTAAGCCACTTTGTACAGAATGGTATAATTTAGTTGTGCACAGCAGAGTTACTCTTCTATAATAGTATTGCAATTGATTAGAATAAAACCATACAGTAGTCATCTAATAAGAATTATCAATTGGCTATTGCTCTAAAAAGCAAGGATCAATCTTATATATTCTTGGAAGCAAAAATAAGAGTAAATTAACATGTTTTAATTAGAAAATAAATCAAAATTTAGGCCAAAATATTAAAGCCTAGTTACAAGTACTCATTTATTTACAATATGCCCTATCTGAATGCCATGTCCCTGAAATAATTTTAGTTTTCTAACATCTACAAGGAAAACAACCTCTTTATTTGTTTATATTTGATATTTGTACTCACATAAAAATATCTATGAAATATCTAAAAATACTATATTGATGGATAGTAACTACTCAATTTCCCCTTCCCCAAGTTTATATTGTAGAAATATCCACATAGAAATAAAAGATTTATTTATTTATATGAAAGTTTCCTCAAAGATAACGTTTAGTTCTGCAGCACTGTTCTGGAACTAAAGGATTTACTGTTTCACACTCTTT
>NW_008590255.1:38640-65540 GCF_000691845.1 Merops nubicus
AACAAACATGTCTGTAGTAGCTGTCAAACCACTGAAGTACACTATGGAATATTCACATAATCTAAGATTATACCTTTAGAAGATAAAAATGACAATAAAAATCCCTAGAATAAGTTACAAATAGGTCAGTCGATTCTGAATTAATCCAATGATACGTGGACAGCAAAATAAATATTCATTTCAAATTAGCCACTAATTATAAATATTATCTGCACATCAGATACCTGGATCACTAATCTGTAAACTAATTAAGTACCAGCATCTACATGCAAATTAGGATGCATGCTGTAGGAAGCAATGAAATAAAGCATTGGCCAGTTCCTGCAGTGCTCAGTGAATAAATACAGACATAAAAAAGGGGTTTTTTTGGACATTTATTTTCAGCTCTGCATACCTTGTACATGTATAGACACATATGTGGGTAAACCTAAATATCCACAAGCCAATGGAAATAACATTCAAACACTTGTTTAAGCAGATGTGGCATGGCTCACATCCTGTGATTCATTACTGTGGCATCCAAGTAAGCAAGAGAGTGAAAAATTCAGAGCTACAACATCACCAGACTACAGGAAGGATCTATTCACCAAGAGAATAATACAACACTCTCATAAATGTTGGCAATTAATTGTGCCTTTAAGGACAGCAAAGCATACTCTGATATTGTATTTTGGTTGCTATGAAGTAGGAACTCCAAAACAGAGACTCAGGGGTGGGCTTAGCAGGTTCTACACACTCCTCTGCTTCAAAATAAATAAATAAAAACTTAGACTAACTAAACCATAAGGATTAATTTACTTTCAACAGATTCCCATTACTTAATGCAAATTCAATCAATAGTAAATAAATCCAACACTATAGCTACCCAGTGACATATCCTTTACTTTATTTCTCCAGTGGAAGCTCCCAAGTGACTAGAGGGAATAATCAGTCATGCCTTTGACTCAATCAAATTTTAATGATGGACACATCTATTATAAGACCTGATCCAATTGCAACACTCCACATGGATCACAGACCAAAATTCAGAAGCAATTAATTTTCTTCAGTGACTATCATGGGGATCACCCAAAACTTGGCTGATTTAACATATTCATGACTGCGATATCTTCCTTTGTGTTTTCATGAATTTGAAAACCAACATGCAATTTTCTAGTGGCTCCTAAAAGCCCGTTTCTACAGAATCCAAACTTTGGCATAGTTTTCTCTGGATGTGAACCAACCTTCATCTTCCCTGTGGCGGAAGCCAATGCTTTCTGGTGTCAAGCTAGATAAATACACTGTGTCCCCTTTTAAATCTTTGTGAAGTCCATCATTCCCAGTTCCAGGAAATTGTTTATGAGCCAAAGACACTTCTGTCTCCAAGCTTCTGTGTCATGCTGTCTATTCTCTATTAAGATCTATCATTGAGCCTCACTCTTTTGTTCCTACTGAAGAATACATATCAAATAAACCTCCATGACAAAACCAATTAGGTTTGTGTGCACATATAAGAGGAGGTAGTGTTACTCTTGCTCATCCCTTTGTCACAATTTGTCTTTGTGAGTTCTCTTGATCCTTCACCTCATGCTCCAGCTTTTAACTTGAGGTTATTCTAGAGAAAAACCAACTAATAAGGTGCTTTTTGCTCTCTTTCTTTACATTGATCTTTAAAATGTGTCAGGTGAATGCATGGCTGCTGAAGTTCCCATTGCCCTGTATGCAAGCCCTGGGTGGGAGTCTCCCAACAATCAAAGTTCTTTGCTCTGCCAGGAGGCCTGTTCTGGAAGATGAGAATACATATTGTTAAGAGGAAGAATTTAGCCAGATTGTGACCTTCCAGTATCTTAGGGGGGCCTACAAGAAAGCTGGGAGGGGACTTTTTAGGCTATTGGGTAATGACAGGACTAGGGGGAATGGGGCAAAGCTGGAAGTGGGCAGATTCAGGCTGGACATGAGGAAGAAGTTCTTCACCATGAGAGTGGTGGGACCCTGGAATGGGTTGCCCAGGGAGGTGGTTGAGGCCCCATCCCTGGAGGTCTTTAAGGCCAGGCTGGATGAGGCTCTGGGCAGCCTGATCTAGTGGGAGGTGTCCCTGCTCATGGCAGAGGGGTTGGAACGGGGTGATCCTTGTGGTCCCTTCCAACCCTGACAGACTCTGATCTATTTTAGCAGAGGACTTTAGAGCCCTAATGGCTCAATGGTTGGACTTGATGATCTTAAAGGTCTCTCCCAACCTAAAGGATTCTATGATTCAGAGCGGAATGAGAGCAGATGTCAGCTCTAGCTTCTTAGCATGCATCAAGGACGTTAGGGAGAAATCTGAGATTCTGGTGTCTGCTGAGAACAGATTCCTCAAGGGAGACTCACTGAAGCATTTATTCAGTGTATTGACAGCTTACAAAGCTTTTATGTTGATCACAAACTATATCACATAGTCTTTATGCTATTCAGCGACCACAAAGCTCTATTATCCACAGTGATATGATGCTCCCTCTAAACTTGTTTATGACTCTGAGACCTATCAGCTCCTTCCATAAATTTGCCTTTTACAATATATCAGTTCTACACACTGAATCAGATCATACCCTCCTATCTAATCTTACTGTCATGCTTATCTTGATCTGTAAAGTTCATCTTGTAATGGAAATTTGGAAGCTATCATACCTGAGATTTTAATGAAGTTGTATTGGTCAAAAATAGCTTTAGAAATTGACTCAGTATAAAGGGTTTTCAATTATTTCAAACAGAGTAAATTTGCCTATGTCAGACGATTTTATTCACATAAAAATTAAAACTTGTTTAAATGATATTAACCTAGCCATGGTATGAAACAGTTTTTCTACAATTCCCTGAGCAGGAAAATTGGTAAATATTTTTAGAACATTTTGTTTAAGTTGGTGTCATACACAGTCTTTGAATGGACAGAAAATCATATTTTGCATTTTTTAAAAATTTCACTAAAAAAAATAGCCATTCCTGAGCTTGATTACCCTTTACAGCTAATCTTTGGATTAGCCAAAGAGCATCTATTTTACTTAAATAGAATAAAAGTATCTGGCATGCTTTAGGTATACTCTGAAATGTAAGACTGTAAAAATAAAACACAAGAGTGGCCAAGATCACCATTAGTAATCCCACTGTCCCACTGAAACCTACTATACAAACTAAGTTAACTTATGTGAGCATATACTGAAAAACATTAAAATAAAAGAATAATGAAAAATTATTACCAGTGTAGCTTTCTTCTAGAAGTGAAGGAATTTCTTTCTGCACTTTCATAATAGTATGATATCCTGCTACAAGGATTTATATATATATTAACTAAAAAAAGTTGAAAAAAATAATCTTGCACTTTTCCCACTCAGTGTAATATCTGTATATACAAATGGTTTTACATCTATATATACAGATGAGTTATTCCTAGATTTCTGCACATACAGCTATATGACGAATACTTTATTTCAATTCTGTATCGAGCTCAGCTTACAGTTGAAAAAAACAAAACAAAACAAAACAACACATTAACCACAGTTAAAAAAAAACACACAGGGATTTTTAACTATTTCATGTTTTTTTTTTTTTTTACAAGAGCCCCATTTTATGTTACAGATGAATGGTAGTAAAGTAATCCCTAATGTTTTAAACTTAAAAGTATATTATAAAACAGTAATTTTATCTACTTTAGTTTCTTTTCTCACTTCAACAACTCTTAAAAACTTTTGACATCAGAATGCAGAACAATTTTGAATAAAGTAAATAACCAATTTTCAAGTCTGTGTTTTCTTTGATGCTTTGTAGGATGGTTTTTATATAAGAGTAAATGTTTAGGAAAGGCAGATCTAAACAAATAGGGCTTTTTAAGCCTACATAAAAAGAACCTAAGGCTCTAAACAAAGTCAATTCTTTATTTAGGATGGTGGGTACAAAGACTCTCTCTAGTTATCCTGAACTATCAGTTCTGAATTGGAGATACTCAGTACTTCTGAGCAGCATTTTACATTAACTGGACTGAATACAAGTTATTTCATTGTTTGGATGAAGTGCAAGCTTTGTTGTTCATTTAAGGAGCACCCAAACAGGACTTGAAGAGGTGATTCTGCTTTAGTTCAGTATTGAACTGGAGGGCTTCCTTGCTGGAACAGGTTCCAGTATATTCCAGTAAAGATTTTGAACAGAAAAAATGCACAATAAGAGAAGTCACTTTCAACACATTCATTGCGAACTTCTGATTTGGGTCCATCTTTCTCACAGATTCATCCTCGTGTTTTGGAAAATTTCTCCCTAATGCCCAGATATGGTGTCTACAAACAGTGACACAGGGAAATAAAGGTATGTTTTATGTACAGAATGAAGGCATCTTGATATCCAAGTTAGAACACAGAATTCACCTGTGTAAAGAATGCTTACCAAAGGTCCTGTAAGCAAGCAGAATTAGATGCAAAACCTTTCTCTAAGGCTTAATACCTCTCAATATTTACACAATAACATCCATGTTATTGATATTTTTAATTTTTTTAGTACAGAACCCAACTTCATGGGGGGAAAAAAAAAAAAAATCTGTTTGCCTGTTCTTAATTGTTTTACACTCTTCCCAACCTGCAAATGCTTTTGTTATTCTGATGGCAAGAGCCAGAAATAAGTGTAAAGATACAGAGATGAGATTTTTAAAGTATTTCAGTATTTTGACTTTGTACTTAATAGTTGTTTCATTACTCCCTAAATGACATTTGTAAACCACCAGCATTTTCTACAGTACTTTTGCCTTTCCACTGGCTTTCTCATTAAACATCTTAAGACTGAAATTCTCCTGTATCTATCCTCTGTAGGGCAGGTGAAAGGAAACTATCAGTCCTGAGTAGTTCTTCAAATCCCTTGGCTTGGAAAGAAAAACCTTCAGCTTCAGAAATAAAAGCTGGTTATAAGTAAATCTGTTTCTCAGTGGCTTTGGGAAAGGACTTTTTTTATCCTACCCAAAACCAGCAAAAGAGCCTTAAAGAGACTGATCATTGGTCTGTAAATTACTATCCATACAAATTTTGGTATTATTTTGTATAATTTCTATTCAATTCTTCCATCTCTGATATCACTGAGTCTAGTATTCTTTCTCTGCTGTTGGAATGGAATCTTAGTGATAAACCAGTGTTGTGTTGAGATCAATTAAAGGTGACTAATGAGATAAGGTCCTAGTTAGTCAGAGGAAGAGTTTACTATAGTTGGTATTAGGATCAACCAGCAGATAGACTGGGGTGAGCATTAGTGGGTCAAAGTCTTAAAAAGATCCAATATTGGTCAATAGGAGACACAGACTGGAAATAATTCAGATAATGTATATCATTTATCTTCTAGATGAGAAAGAAATCTTTCCGTGGAGTAGATTTGTTTTCAATTATAAGCTCACAAAGATGAAAGCCCAGCAGGAGTTCCTCAGAAGAGCAGTCAATTTTGCTCTGATTGTTTCCAAATTAGCACAAGTGCCTGGTAGGGGACCAGGCAAACCTCCTTCCCTCAATCTCTGAAACTGCAGCTGGTGCTCAGGGTTAGAGAGAAGGACTTGAGAAAGGGCCAGTGAAACAGACACTTATAATTTAACAAGACTTAAGATTAAATTGTCACTGAGCCTGGAAAAACATACAGTTCTAATTGGAAAAGGTGATAAAGCACAACTTTTAACTGATTTCAAGATCATAGAATATGAAAACTACAAATAGTAATTTTTTGTCTATTTGAAAAGCCATGGTAAACCATGTCCAGTATTATTGGACAGTAATAACTACACTGAAATTATTTAGTAATAATATTAGTAACATAATACACTATAACTTATGTAGTGATATATATCTGGTGGTTTTAACCAGCAAGAGATGTGCATTTTTTTTTTTAACAGTTACTGAGGTTAAAATATGGATCTGTTCTTTCAAAAGGAAACTTCTTGATAAATTCTGGGTAATTACACTGTCTAGAAGGCAATTTGAATGTCATCAGTGTGTTAACAGACAATAAATATTCCTCTGTATTTTTTTTTTAAATTATATTTTAGAATATTTACCCATTTCCAAGAATTTTCTATTTTCTGAATTCGTACCAAGTTGCAGAACTACAGGCACAGACTTTCTGCAAACATATTTTCTGTTTTCCTGTTGTTGGTTTGTTATTTTTGTTAACTTTATATAAGATATATCTCATGTCTTTTAATGAATTACCTCCACTACTTGAGCTAGAGTGATAGAGCAACCTCTGAAGTCTCAGAGAAATTGCTGTAGCACTTCCAATTTGACGGACTAGATGTCATGTAAGTGTATAAAGTGACATGTGAAACTCTATGTGCTGTGTAGAGAGCTGTGATTTTCTACAGGAGAAGGATTTTTGTTATTCATCCACTTGCCTTCCACATGTTTGAATATAATTTAAAATTAAGTTCTAGCAATTACCAGCTCATTTTATTTTCCTTAAATAAGAAAGTAGGCATATGCTTATATTGTGTAAAATTACATTGTCAGTCTTTTGACTCAAGGTTGAACATTTATTTGCCAACACCTGTCCAACAAAACATTGCTTCTGAGAAACGTTATCTGAGATGTAATTACAGTATAATCCACCTCAGTTAAATATAAAGTTAATTTGTGCTTGAGTTATCACAGTCCTTTTGAATAAGCAATGATCCTGAAAAATTACAAGTTACCTACCTAACCTTACTTTTCATGATAATACATTAAATAATAATTCATGTACCTGGCTCTGATTGTTTTTTTTTTCTGCTCTACACCTTAGTTTCCTTGCTCTAAAATGAGTACTAAACTCCTTTGTAAAGTGCTCTGCAATCTCCTAAAATTGTTCTGTAAGAGATTGATGCTATACAGCTTTATTATTGTTTACCTAAACTGTTAAAAAATCCTAACAGAATCAAGTCTTCTGTAAGGATTGATCAAGGCAGTTAAGGAGAGATTCAATATTTAGTTCAGAGTGCATAGAAGACCAGAAGCAGCTACATAATAAAGCCCTATAAAATCAATTCCTTGCAATCATATTTAGCTGTTTGGTACAAGTTTGGGGTTTTGGTTGGTTGGTTGGGGTTTATTTTATTTTTTTTTTTTTCTCCTTCTCTTTTTGAATTCAGGCCATCAAAATGGTTTACATCATAAAAAGGCAAATTGAGCAGAAAAAAAAAAGACAACAGTAATCATTAGAATAATTGCAAGGAAGATGCAAGAAGTAAATTGGATAAAAGATATCACAGCTGAATAGAGATGTAACACTCCTTAAGGATGTTACTAAAAGTTTTGCCAGCTCTCACCTTATGTCTCTAGTGATGCATGGGGGGTATGTTTGCTCTTACACTCTTTAAACTCTGATTTTTCTTTTTAAATTAGATACTTCAGATACCTAGTCTGTCAACAGTCTTCCATTATTTGGATGATTTTCCTTTTCTTGCTACAGAGTGCCAGAAAGCACATCCATAAATCAAGACTCCCTTTGAGCACAAGAAATCAAATAATTTAGAAGTTATTGTAGAAAGTAAAGATATTGCTGATGTTAAGGCACAAAAGTGGGGAGTCAGGACGTGGGTACGGGTGCTATTTATGGCTCAGCTCACAATCTATGAGTAATGTGGAACATAGTCCCTCAGGGTCTCAGTTTCCAGCTAAGCATCACAAGGATAAAAATAACAGCAAATTTTATTGAGGCTTGGGGAGATCAAATCCATGAATGTTGATAGCAGCTAAGGGGTAGAGTGATAAAGGAACTAGGGAAATAAGAAGAGGAGAATAAAAAGGCAGGAACAAGTTATTTGCTGTAGAGAACACTGTTGCAAAGGCTCCACTTCCACATTCTTAACCCATCTTTCAGGCTTTGGTAAAGCCTCCAGAATGCCGTTCTGCAATTGAGCTTTTAAAAAGACACCCTCTTAAAAAAGTAGAAAACCAGTTTCCACTGAATTGCAGTATATCATCAATGCCTCGCTACATGCTTCTTGAAAAATCTCATCTCAAATGCTTTATTTTTTTAAAGAGTGAACAGATTGACCACATGGGTCTCCCCTAGCTGCTTGAAGAAAAGCCCTAGGGATTTTCCTACCATATGTAAACTCAGTACAGCTGGTACATGTTATAGCTGATGCATGTTTGCATTGGGTTTGAAGATATGAAGCTTTAAAGGCTATAGATCTAAATTCTGAACTATTTCTCCACTTTGAGCATTCAGCTTGATTTGATAGGACCTTTTCTTTATTTTACCCTTGAGTTTCCTGACCAACATACAGAGGACAGCTCTAGCTTCTTCAGATATGAATCCATAGAATAAGGAATTTGGTGTTGCAATTGTGTATTTTTGGAGTATTTTGTGCATTTTGGAGTTCTTTCCTTAGCCCATAAATGAAGGAATGATACAAAAAACCCATGATACTATTGCTTCAGCAGCCTGCAGCAGGATATTACCTAGAATATTCTCTTAATTCCACCTGCCTTAGTCTAAACTATAAAGGAGAAGATATCCTAGAGATGAAGTTAAAGGACTACTGGATTTCAGGAATTATTTTTTCCACTGACAAACTCCTTGAGCAGTGACCTTGAACAATTTAATCTCTTTGCTCCAGATCCTCAAAGGTGCTTAGGTATATAATTTCCATTAATTTCTGTCAGACTAGTGAGGATCTATGTTCCCCAGTCCTCTCTGTGAAAAATAGAGATTCTGCTTCTGTACGTCATAGAAGTCTTCTGTGTATCTTGTCAAAATGTGTTCATTAATGTACTTAGTTACTCTGGTGATCATGGTTCTGCCCAAGACAAAGTGATTTAATTCACTAATTGCCACATAATGCCACTGAGACCAAGAGATGGAAATTACTCAAAAGGTAGAAAAATACATAGATTAAAAATAAATAAATAAATTAAAAAAAACCCAAGAATGTTATTGGGGGGAAAAAATGTTTTTCTTTTAAGTTTCAAAAACAGTTTTTCATGTCAGAAAGTGAAGCACAACTGCTAGCTGATGGAGAAAAAGCAGGGAGGTTTCCTCAGGGTGAGTTACTCCAGAACTGCACTCTCCAGAGGTTATTGCCTCTTCCTGTGAAGTATCTCATAATATCCACTGTTACAGACAGGGTATCAGTCCCAACAGACAGCACTTAAAATAAAAGCCCTCTTTTTTCCTTAGACATCAAGCAGGAGTAAAAGGATAATTGGTGCACTTTTTTTTAAAGAGGAGGGTATTTAAGATGGGATTTTTCAACACAGGAATTTTTCAATACAGGAGCGTTGTACCAGCAGAAACTTTCTTGGAATTTAACAGAAATTGGATTTTTTTTTCTCTCTTAAAGTGTCTTGGAGAAGTTCAGTTGCAAAAACATTTTGAAGCTCTTGCTTGTGCAGAATACACAGAAAATTTCCATAGTTAAGGGCCTTAAGGGGTGTATCTATATAGACTGATGTTAACCAGCTAGTGTTGGCCTGAGAACTGTGCCACACATGAAAACACCAGCAGTGCAATGAGGAAATAGATTTCATTACAGGCACAATGGGCTTTGCTCCATTTCGAAGTGGGGGTTAATATTGAACACTGGTTCCAAAATTCAGAAAAGACAAACTTAACAGTGTGTGTGCTATTCACCCTTAGTATAGATCAATAGTCAGTTCTGAACACTGCTTGGGAAGTATTCAGAAGGCAATTATATGATTGCAGGAAGGTGAGAGGCTACTGCAGACAACTTAGTGTGACTGCTCTTTAGCTGAAGAATTTGGAGAGTTCTAGGCAATGTTAGATAGAAAATTTAAGGGCACTAGCTACGTTTCTTAAGAGTTTGGGTTTTTTTAATGGTAGAAAAGACTAATTGTGCTATACCACTTTGAATTAAATACTGCACATTTACTGGGGATTTAGCAGAGTTTTGAAGGTCTAATAATATGGAGTTGAAAGAGCCAGGATATGCTACAAATAAGACAGTTTAATAGCTCTGTACTTAAAACATTTACTGAAAGCATGAGAATGGATTCATAGACCAATATTTGGCCAGCAGTTCCTCAGCCAGATCAGAGTACTCATTATGGGAAATAACAAGGCTTTACAAACATAGCAAGAACCCTCCTTTTTAAATCATTACAATCTCCCATTTATTTCAACAGAAAACTATATCATTTACATTAATTCATAGCCTGGATGAAAAAGTGTTAACAATGCCTTCTAACACTTCAAGAATGAGTGACTGAAGAGCTAAAGATGTTCCTGGAAGAATTTTCTAAGAGAACAGTTTCTGAACCATACTGAAAAAGCTCAAATACTCTATCTAAATTATAAATTGAATATTGCTTTTTGTTGTTGTTGTTTGAACTATTGTATTAAAGTCCTATGAGTTGCTTTCTTTGAGCTCACATTGATCAGTGTTGATGGCACAGTTAGAAAATGATATCAAATTTTAGAAATCTAATGTTTGATATTTAACTTTAAAAATGTATGGAGAAAGTTTATCTCCAAGTTTAAGAACAAACAGGATTCATAAAGCTTTAAGCTAGTGGAAGTATATAGTGATCAACCTTTTCAAAAGCATTAATTCTGCAAATAAATTATAGTGATGATTCTTCAAAAGGCTCTGAGTGAAAAAGGAGCATGGGAATGAAAAGTTATTTAAAAGCCAGAAAACTCATGTGTTTGGTGTTAACTTATTTTCTTTAGTATTTATTATTATTTTGACTTGTGGAGATTGAGAAGTAGCTTTCACTTTCAACAAATCATAAAGATGTAAACTAATAGCTTCAAAGCACTCAAAAGGATGAAGAATTTTAAACAGAACACTCCCATACTTTGCTCTCCTCGAAGTTCTCATGTAATGTAACTTCAATATTTTACAAAAATAACTATGTAACCAGACTCTTTTTCCCCACCTAGAATAGCTCCTTTGAAAATAAAGAAGTTTTGCAATAGTTGTCTTTTGCTTGCTTCCTCTCTTCAGTTTGCTGTGGAATGATAGAAAATTAAAAAGTAAAACTTGTTGCTTTAAGGCATGATTATAATTAGTCATTTGTCTAACATCTTAATTTCAAATATACCTGTTTAGAGCATGCAAGTGAATTCACAAAGGGTAGCTAAAAGTAAAATAAAGCAAAATACTCATGAATAAAAACAAAATCAGATGGATCAAGATAAATTATGTCTGAATTATACCAAAAAAAAAAGTTATATCATTTCCCTATGGGAAGATTATGAGAATAAAATCATATTATGTTTTGTGCATCTGCTATTAACACAACTTTTAATAGTTTTAAATTCTGTTACTGTTGCCATAACTGCTTCTGCTTTCTTGTGGATTTATTTAAAAATGTATATTCAAAGAATATTAATACTCAAACACAAGTGAAAAAAAAAATCTCACAGTAAATTATACAAGAAGTCTCTGCATGCAACCTGCAACTTTAACAATTTGATTAGAAAAAAGGAGCAGAAGATTATAGTACCTAAAAATGTTATCACACAACTTATTCTATCTAAATCATACTAAAAGGTTATTTAATCTGGATTTTCAGAGTTTGTGAATGTTGTTGTCTCCTTAACTTTAATATAATATAAATTATTTCAAATACATTGTGCATTTCAAACTAATGTCAAAAGTAAAATGAAACCTAACTAATCTTTTTCTTTTAAGAAATTGAGAATTTTTACTTAAAAATCTGTTTTCTAATAACATTTTTTTTTTGTTGTAAAAATACCTCCTAAAGCTGAGAATGGACTTATGCTACAAAATAGTTTCAGGAATCTTATTTTAAAAATTTCAGCAGTAAAACAAGGACAGTAGGCACTCTGACTAGAAGAATGAATTGTCTCCATTATTTCCAAAAGAGAGATATTTTCACAAAGTTGAAGGAGCCTATCCCTCTTCTGTTAGTTTGAAAAGTACCAATACGGACTGAAGATGTTCTATTACCTGCATGGAATAGTTGCTTTAGCCCAATAAAATGACTGATATTCTGTGCCATAAACAGAGAAGGAACAGTTTACAGCTCTCCTGGCTGAAAAAATTGACGTAGTAGAGGCTAATGTTGTGTGCAACATTCTGCAACACATTTCATGTCAGCAAAGCCACGTATAGCAGTAACAATACATGTTTCAAAATTCAAAGTCCCACTGCCTGTTCTGGAGAAGGGATGATCCTAAAAGGAGTTAATTGAGTCAGAGTCAATATCCCATATACTTAACATAAAAAATGGATCATATCACACCTGTGCATAGAATAAGCCCAGAATGGTTTCTCAAGCAATTTATCAAGTGGCATTCTCAGAACTCTTCTTTTGGAGTGAGTCTCTTAACAAAGAATTAAGTGTTCTGATTAGTTTGAGAAAGGCAACGGGCTGAAACGTTTCTATTGCTTCTCCTGATAAAAACTCCTCTCAAAAGAGCTTGATGACATTTGTCACACAACAGTCAATGACTCCAAGCTGTCATCTCTGAATTACTGACACCTATGAGTTTTCACTGGTGGACCTCAAGTTATTTTCACACAGATCCTCATATTTGAATCTGGCTTTCTTGTTATAACCTGAACTATACTTTTACCTGTCACACTTGTTCTTTAGAAAAACTGATGGCACAGTACATTTAGCTCTGACATCAACCACTAGGAGTAAACATATTGAAGATTAATTTAGGATTATTACTCCACTTTTTATTTCTGCTTTCCCTTCACAAGGACATACCCTTTCATGTTTCTGTTCAGTTATAATACTATATTCTAGACTCTGGCCTCCTAGGAGCTGCAGTTCATCCTTAAAAGTTGCTGCTTAAGGCATTTACTGTAGCTGGATTATTAAATTGTATTATTTAAATACTCTTCCTTGGTATACTACCAGCATACAATGAACAATAACGTAGTCTGCCCTTCACTTTGCTCCATGCACCTACTGCTTCACAACAAGCAAGACAAACTAAACTTCTAAACTAAAAAAAATAAACAAGGAGCACAAGAAAACACTTTCATTTAAAAATGGTTGAAGTCTACGCTCCTTGAGGGAATAGTCCAAAATATGTGTTCTGTGAAAATAAGGCTTTATTTACTTAATGTTTTTTATCTGAGCTGAATCTAGGATTTAATCAATCCAAAGTAGAATTTGAATTACATAGGTCCAAGTAGTGCAATCCAAAACCTCCTTGTTGGACATAATCTCCCTTACTCTAAAGGTGCTTTAAGACATGATTGCTTGATAAAAGTTCTGCCCTTGCATAGTATTTCTCTTCTGAATGCTTTCATATCTTCCCCAATCTTAGAAATGTAGCACCTGGACACAACCTAAGCTTAGGCATGAGCCTAAGCTCTTCTCCACAGAGAAAAAGCACTTTGCTCTAGTGAATATACTCTGATCACAATAAATACATAGCAGTTATTAAAGACTCTTTGCAAAGGTATAGATGAGGTCATGCTTTTATTCTAGGTCTGCTAAAGGAAGAGATGATGGCTAGAAGATACATCCAAACTGACATGTAATGCTCTGATGTTTGTGCAACAACTTGAATATTAACATGGTATTCCGTTCATAAAAATTCAAAGCCACACTTTTCTGGGAAGGATTTGAATATGTATCTCATATCTATTGAGACATAGAGACTTGTAATGGCGCTCTTCTAATCTATCTAACAAATACATTTCTATCCAAAAAAGTTTTATGAAAAGAGAGAGCTTAAGAGTAATCCTATATCTCTGTGATTATATCACTCTTTGCATGAGAGACTTAGTAATCCCTGTTTCTTTTAATGCTGACATTTTTATGTGAAATGCACAGCAAGGTCTTGAAGTCCTTTTTATGATTTAGGACCTATTGAAACACGCAACAGAAATTGCAGTGCTGATATAAAACTAGTAGGAGGAAGCATTTCCTACTGTTCAAATTCATAAGCTACATCTATGGGAGTCTTTTTTGCTAATGCTTCCTACCGTTATACATAATGCACTGAAAAACAGTAGGTATTACCTTAGCAAAGCTATTGTGAAGTATTGCCAAAGACTAAATGGAAACAGGTATAGATCTTCCTTTATAATGGCATTACACCAAGTTCTGTATTGCTTTGTTCCTTCGTGTGACCTCCTTCAATTCAGTGGATCTATCCAGATATAAATAGAGGGAAAGGCTTGTGTAGAGTAACGCTGCCCTAAAGAAGTGCAGCTACTCCAGCTGAATATCAAAGCATTCACAAGGAATGATAGTCACAGAGTTGCAGATTACTTAGTTCTTCATGGGAGAACAAAGCAGAGAAAAATTGTTTTATTTTTACTGACTTTTTTCCCCTCCTCCAATTTTGGATCTTTCCATGGATACTCTTAGAGCACCCATGAGTCCTGCTATACTGTAAAAGATTAAAAATGCATGGAACTAATTAGTATAAAGCTCTTAATTAAAATAAGTTTCTGCCAGACTGATACAAGCAGAGGTCAAAATGCCCTGTCATTTTGGGGTTGTAATCAACAACAACAAATGCACCACACATGGGAACACACGTGGAGCACGGAACAAGTGTGTGGACAACCACAGCATTCTCTTGAGCATGACTGATAGGACTGGGTGGAAGGGGCTGACTAATATGACAATGTAGAAGATGATAATATCACCTTTAAGGGAAAATGTCATGAAAAAGTCATGGAATATAGCTCAGACATATTGATGTCAAAGTCTGCTACTGATAATGATGCCTGGACAATTCTTATGCACAAAGTTTTTAAAGAAAAAAGTTGCAGGGACTTTCAATTGCTTATATTTCAGTATTAAACTTTTTTTATTGCCTTTATTTTCCTTTCTCTATTCCCTGTGATTTACACAGATTTAGTGTTTTAATGGCCTAGGCAATGCATTCTCTTTAAGAGCTAAGATACAGACTGATCCTGGGAAGGCATGAACACTCTCAACTCCTCTTGAGAGCAAACACTTAATCAGATATGGACCAGAGCAGTTATAGTTGAAGAATAAGCTACAAAACCAACTTTTTATTTCTAGTAAGGGATATAAAGTTGAAGTGAAATAGAGAAATAAAATAAATTAAAAAAAAGACTGCATAGAAACAACAATAAAAAAAAAAATAAGCTTCATATGAACACATATGTGAAGGCCATGAATGTGGTTGAAACCAAATGAGAAAATATAAAAAATGCAATTGATACAGACTGTATATT
Source organism: Merops nubicus (assembly GCF_000691845.1). Classification (NCBI taxonomy): domain Eukaryota; kingdom Metazoa; phylum Chordata; class Aves; order Coraciiformes; family Meropidae; genus Merops; species Merops nubicus. Next base: position 53,762 of record NW_008590255.1, read on the forward strand.
AAAGATAAAATTGATGCCCAAAGTCTTAGACAAAAAAATTTCACACGACTCTAGGGGATTTAGTGAGCTTTTATGGAAGGTCAATGAACACTGATCAGTCAGTCTCTGGAGCCTTGGTTAGATTTTCACAACTTACTCCCAGAGATCCATGTTAAGATCTTTGTCCAACTCTGAGACTAGTTTTCAGTTTATTCAATAATTTTTTTGTTTCAGCCAAATTAAAACAAAACAAAAAAAACCCCACAACATCATTCTGTGGTAATCTTCCATTGACCATTTGCCCAATAGAGAATATTATCATTAACATGCAAACCAGCAGCCAAACTCTTCCCTCCACTCCATCACAACCCAGAGATCCCAAGTGCCAAACAGCCAGAGGAGGAACAAGTCGATGCACTCACCCACCACAGGGGACACGGAGAAGGGAGTGAGCCAGCAAGGAGGCAAAGCCATGGGAGGTGGGAGCAGCCAGGCCATGAGCCAGCAATAGAGCAGGGACCCAGAGACAGCTTCATGTGCTGGCCCTGCTGTCCCAGGAAGTTCAATTGCCATGAAGAGTCAGGGAGGCCTTTCAATAACCAGAACCCTCACACAACACATCCACTGTGTAATCAAAGACTCCAACCCACCTGCAAGCAAAGTCAGCTCTTATAGAGGTGGCTTCTTGCCCCACCTCTAAGTTAATGTGGCAGGTGGTGGCACCTGGTGGTGATCTCCTCATCAGTTCCCACCCAAGGCTGGCCAGACCCTGGATGAAAACCAGTCAGGAGGGTCTTTCTATAGATGGTTGTGGACATCATCCGTATGCCAACCCTCATTCAGGGCTGGGGGTTTAACCCCAGCACTTCAGGTAAATGCTAAAAAACATTAAGGACGGTGCTGATCACCTCAGAAGATGCTACTTAGAAGATGAGTAGTGCTTTACTTTGGGAATAGATTCACAAAAATCAGTATTGAAAAGACACTAAGTCTGAGATTTTGGGGTTACATTTTGTATTGGGCACCAGGCTTAGATTTCAGAGTATGTAAAAAACAAGGTTAAAATTTTCACTCCACACTAATTTATTGATGGAAAATGAGTTTTTAACTTAAGTAAATTTTTAAGATAATGATTTAAGTTCACAGTCTTTTTTTCTTCCCTGTAGTCCTTACTTCCTATTGTTTATGTGCTAAACCACAGTGACACAAATCTGGACCCTCAGCTCTCACTAGAAGGTGTGTTTGCCAGAAATTACAATCAAAATGGGAAGCTGGCCCCTGTAGGAGACCATGAGATGTATGAACTACAACTCTTTTGCAACACTGATGTAGTCTAATATAAAATAAGAGCTTTTTGTGGTTTGACCAAACAATTTTTTATTTTAATAAAACTCTCTATGATTTTCAACAAACTATACATTTATTTTCATTAAGGGTGACAGAAAATCTAGCTTGTGGTTGTTCTGTTGTCTTTCCTCGACACTTTGCATAGTGTAAAGTTTTTATTTGCATGTTTTGTTTAAGTTAATCACTAGGCAAAAATTATTCCATCCTCCTCTTCAAGAATCAGCTACAACACATGAAAAATTTAGCCATTAGTGTGCTCAAAGCAAACTCGCTTTTGTAGTCAGTGTTCTAGAGATTTGGGGCCATTTTCTCACAATTATACATTTTTTCTTTTCCAAGGATAATGTCACGTTATGCAGCCCAGTCAGGAAACGTATTCACTTTTACTCACAATAGGTTTGCAGTCCACACCAGGGACTAGTATTTTGCACATCTGAAGAAGTGCTTACTCCTTTAGCCATAGTGAAGAGAAAAATCCCAGTTGAAGTATCTGGACATGGTTGAGTGAAGCCTGGGGATGAGTTAGTTTGTTTCCACAGGGAGGAAAACAGATGATGTCTAGACTTTAAGTATGCAGGTGATAATAGTATTGTCTGTAAAGAGACCCGTCATAAATACTTCAGTATGAATTCATTTCCACATGAATATGTTATTCAATATACTTAGCAACTCTAAGATATTGTATCAACTTAGTTCCCCTGAAATGGGAATGTTTTTTCTTTTTCTCGTCAGTACAACTGCAATTACAGGATATTGCTCTAGTGGAAAGATTTTTGGCAACCATGCTAAGACAGATCAATAGTATATCAAGCTCATTGTGGTGTAAACACTAATTGAAAGCATGAAGATGTTTCTTCCAAATGCTTCTTACCAGTAAGCTTGGAAGTCAGACAAAAAGTTGACAGTTGAGATATCAGATGACTACTAACTATGCTAGATTATGAAATACTTGCTAATTCATGTAATTTTAATTGGAAAAGAATAATTATTAATTAATAATTAGGAAGGCAAAAATCTGCTCTGTAAAGACATGATGACATCAATATTTGCAGAATAATCTCAGCTGTCATGGAAGCCACTAGGAAATTGAAGTTTTAGCTCCTGACAGGAGACACTGCAAGCCCTGTAACATCAAACTTGATGGCTATCTCTCTAATGTCAAGTAAATGAAGACCCAAGATATGTGCTGAACACAGAAGTCAGGTGACATATATCAACACATGTCCACAGAGTTCAGACCTCCTGTTTCTATTCTACAAAGTTCTGGAGGATTGTGGATAGTGGAGGAGGTAACACATGGTCCATATTTTGCATATTAAATTTGGAATAAACTGTCGCCAGAATGATGGCTTCAAAGAGTAGAAAAAAGATACCAGAAGTGAGTGACATACAAGATGATTTATGTATCAGCCCCAAGTGAGAGTAAATTTAAATTTTAACTAAAGTGGATCAAAACAAAGCCAGAGGGCAAGTGGTTTAGCACCTTGGATGACCAGGGGTTCATTGCAAGCTCAATTCCTGGTTTGTTTTTAGATATATCTTACGCTTTTGCAGAGTACAAGCACAAACATAATGTATCCCATAAAAGCCAAACCCTCACAGATACACTCAATATATATGAATCTGTTGTTAACCACAGAAGTAAAAAAGCCTGAAAGACTTTATCAGAAATTACATTGGCAAAACTGAGCATGAAGAGGGCTTCTGCAGACTCTTACACAATAAGAACCAAATTTTATTCTGTAGGCTAAAAGTAAGCTTTAATTTTTCACCTGTGAATTGCTGATCTAAGTAAGTACTAGAAGTACAAATTGATTCCAAAGTTATTTTTATTTTGGAAGGCATGAAAAGTTACGATTAGAAGAGGAGAGGAGGAATGGGGAAGCAAGGTGTTACCTGTCTGTATTTCTAGCATATGCTATACTCTACAGAGCATCACAATAAAAGTGCTGTTCTATTTCAGATGAGGTATAACTCCCTCATCTAACTCTCAGCAGTCTCTAGTCTCCATATTTTTAGCTTTTTACATGGGAGAGTACTGGAGGATACAAGAAAGTGTCTTTTTTTAACTCGTATCTTCTTTTTTACAGAGGAAAATGATTACCTATTTTTTAGCTTAGATGTTGATTATTTTGGAGACAGATTACTATTTTATTTATACACTTTCTATCTTAAAATAAGGGGGGTTAGTAGCAAATGCTTCAACAAGAGTTATGATTAAGGAGAATTATATAAAATACCATAAAGAATTGCTGATGATAAGATGTGTCAGATAAAAATGTTTTTCACAGTTTTTTATGGTGATACTGAACTATCCTGGGGAACTACCTTTGACTGAATTGCATAAAGGTGATTGAGATACTTTCTGTCTTGAGGTACTTTCCTCCCTACTGCTACACACGTGTTGTGACTTCACGTGACTCTTTGTTGAGCATTTAATAGCCCTCATTTTCTCCCTTAATCCTCTTATAATGGTCATGTATTATTTAGGAACTAAAACATTTTATATTTTAGAATGTACTCAGTTTATTAAATTACTGTGTTTTAGCACTGTGAGGGAGGTGTATCATCCTAAGAGGAAGAGCAAAACCTAAGATTTAGTGAAAGAGAATTTTTCAGTAAGTATAGAATAAAGAAATTGAAAATATTACTCTGAGTGTTTGAGAAGGGCAAGAAGAGGAGAAGTCCATTCCAATATGTTTTGAAGTACATTGCATCAGATTTTTAGCAGATATGTCAAGCTTTGGGAATCTAACCACCTAATTAATGTAAACCAATATGTGACCAAGATCTTCAAATTGCATTGTAGAAAACAGGCTTTCATTAGACATGACTATAGCATTCAGTGGACAACAGTATCAGGGCTATTTGTTTTGGTTTTGTTTGATTGGTTTTTAATGGAATATTTGAATTGGTTCTTTGAGTTGAATATTGTTTTGAATAATCAAATAACTGTAAGGAACTGTGTTTTCTGCTCAGGCACAGCCCCATTTCCTCAGCAGATTCACTAGATCCAGCACAGAGGTAGCTATGGAGGTCCAGAAGCTGTATAGTTTGAGCTGTACAGGATTTATTATCCCAGGTTTAAGTATGCCTGTTTATATTTTTACAGTGATTGCCACTCTCTAGCACTCTCTAGCTCTGTTGCTCTCAGTTCTGGGAAAAAAAGAAATAAATAGGTAGATGTTACAAGGGTCATGCATTTCATTTTGTGGTGCTAATGTTTCTATTTTCAGGGGACTAAATATTGGGATCTTGAAGTAACTGCTCTTTCAGTCACTGTGCTGACAGCACATTCACTACTGTTGAAGGGTTTAGCAACTTCCATTCCCTTAAGTTACAACCCAGGTCTGGTTTTATGGAGAATGGGCTGAAATTTAAGCCAAAAAAAATTAAGCCAAAATTCAACAACCATGATATTACATCTGTAATTTCAGGCACTTAAGTGAGGCAATGCTTCTGGCAGTACACTCAAGACAAATGGGAAAAATTAAGATATATAGTCTAATATTTAGCCAGGCGTTGTTTAAAGTTGTGACAACTCTGCAAATACTTATTGACAAGACCGAATCTTTGTCTCACAATGAGTGAAATCTTTGTTAAGTAAGTGAAATTTCTGTCACTGATGTCGCTGCAATCACATACGTATGTGTTATGTGAATATAATTGAACAAAAAATATGGACAGCTGCTTGTCTGAGCACACATTCTCATTTGCAGTGATTAGGTGCCACACACAAATTAAGTATCCCTTCTGAACCAATAAACAATATAATTTGTACTAGATTCAATCAAAAATGGAAGAAGCAGCTTATATAAACCCCAGCTTCTCAAAATGTAGTAATACAGACTGGTATACAACTAAATAAATTGCATTAAATCACAGTTTTCAGTGTTTAAAATGTAAAAGAAAATGGAAATGATTAAAAATAAGCTTCTTTGCTTGTGAATTTAATAAAATAAGCACACTTACCAAAACTGTTGTATTTTTCTGTCATGGTAAGTAGTAAGCTCAACAACACTTTGTCACATTTTCCTGTTTGATGTGTTCTATTCATAGTCATCTCCCAGGAATATGTCTTTGTGACTTAAGTGGATATCATGTTCAGACCAGAGATGTGAAAAACGTCTTAAATCTGTACTCTCAAACATAAAGGTAGAAAACTGCAATTGCTGAGGTCCCACTCTGATTATACCTCAGCAAGGAAAAGCAATGACACTACAGTGATCTTCTGCCTTCCAAAATATGTTTGACAAATTCAGAATTGCCTTATTTCCTTCTAGGGCATTACGTTTCCCTGTTTAACACTGTGATCTTCAAGTGTTATTTTGTACTTCTTGAATAAGATTTTTTTCCCACAGATGTTGGCTAACATATTATGAAAAAATTTTGCTTTTATGTATGTGTATATATATTCCTTCCCTCCCTGTAGGGACATATTTGCATTTGTGAAATTAGAACTTTTCTCAGAATTGGGAATTTGACATTAGCAGGTTGATCTATTAATTTACAGGTCTGTGACATAAACTTGTTTCAGTCCTCTTCCTCTGTAATTTGTGGCAATAGTGTTAACTACAGTGCCAGTAATGCAGTGGAAAGCAGTAAGTACACTTGAAGCTCGTGCAGAATTCATGCTGTAATGATGGTAAGAGCCTCCAAGGGAATAATTGTCTCACCACAGGGAGTGCAAATTGTTTGGCATCTGGTCTTTGTGTTGTCCTTGGCTTCCTTGCAACTGGTTGACATCAGTACACATTAAAAGCAAAACTGATCAGCAGCAGAGCCAACAATTTCATAGCCATTCATTTTCTTCCTAAGGATATTAATAGCAAAAGAACTGAATGGCTCGCAGAGTACTAATGGGACATAGAGTGCTTGCACTTAAATACCCAAAGTACATTCTAGTCTAGGTTTTAGGAATATGTTTAGAATATTTCTACAGATAATTTCTATTATTTTAGTGATTTTTTGTTTCAGAAGTAAGTATATTGAAATAGCTTGTTTATACTGTAACTATGTGTAACTATTGAACACTCACTACTCACTATAATCCTATAAATATATTTGGGAAACTCAAAGCAACTGCTTACCAGAAAACATTAAATTTACAAAATAAAGTCACAGAAAGCAAAAATAAAGAAAAAATAGAAGTGAAGCTATGCAAAGGAGAAGGGGGGAGAGGAGAGGAGAGAGAGGAGAGGAGAGGAGAGGAGACGAGTTCAATGACTCCTGCAATAAAAACTGTCCTGTAATCTTCAGAGGTTTTATTGTCCTATTTGTAATTTGGTTTCTTAAGGCAACCTAGGTTTTAATTGAAAAAAAAAAAAAAAAAAAAACAAACCAACAAACTATCTACATATGTATATGTATGTAGGATTTTGAGTGTGAAGAAAATTGTACCCATGCAAAATATATCAAAGCTTTGAAAAATGTATTCACTTCACTGAGATTTGCCTCATTTCTACCAAGAAGCCTCCTGCCTCAGCTATGGGTTCCTGCAATTGTTTAATATGGATAGACTTCTACCAACACATAAATCTCAATGAAAATAGTTACTTTTAATCACTGAAGTTATGCAACAAGACAGAAACTGAAGTTTTAAGTGAAAGACATAGTCCTTGCTAATTTTTCCTTTGTGTGTGTATGAAGGTGTTTCTGATGTGCATCCTCAGATATCTGGGAACTTCTCCTTCCTGTAAGCACCTATCAATGGCATGTCTATGCAGACAAAAAGGAGATTGAACTGGGGTTTCATCAACAAGCATATTTCTGAAAAGATATATTATTTTATTGCAGCTCTAATCATAACTTAAGTTGGCAATTCGGAAAGCGTTTTCAGCTAATGATATAACAATACACCAGCAACCAGGGTGGCATATGTATTAAAAGGAAGAAGAAAAGTGTTATCAGTTTAATTTAATTAGGCATTTGAATATCTAAGGTTGTAGCTTCCCAGTGCATGGAGTTTGAATCAACAAGTTCCTTCCAGTTCCCTTGCTTCATTGCTCACTTATGCCCCTCACCTTTAACTTCTGTCTACAAGAGTTGCTTTTGTAGATTAGCTGTCTGCCTTCAAATCCATAACAACCAAACCCAAGCCCAAACATCAACAGATTGGATGTTGCTAGATATGTATAAGTGTAAATAGTAAGCATTCTGATCATTACATTATTTATCACCATGTACTGATAACTTGTAAGTAATATCTGTTGCCATTCCTCTTTAAGGGATTGCTACGTAACAGAATACATAGAAATGGTAACAAGGAAAGAAAAGCCAAAGAAAAGGGGTAAAAGAAAGTATTTGGAACATTTTTAGATTATCTTTTCATCAGTGTTAAATACTAAACACTACATAGTAAGCTACAATTTCCTTCAGTGACAAGAAGACAGTACTTGGGCTTGTGACAGTGGAGTACAGTGTATGAATGATCACATCTACATGCTGAAGTCTGATGAGCTGACACCAATACAACTAGCTGTTTCCACTGCAGACTTTTCTGTACTTTTATAGCCATTTCCACCAGGCTGGGAGATGTGAGCAGCTTTGTTAGCTCATTATGCAGTTCTGCAGCAGTAGGTGATCATCTGTATAAACAAATGGTACCTAGTATGACCTTGTTCCTGTAGACTTTCAAGATCTTTGCCTTATATTCTTTGATGGAGGGGTGCAGGTGAAGTTGCTATGGTCTTATGATCATTTACTTTAACATACGTCTTTTCCCAAAATACTTAGTGTGTTATTGGTATGGGTTAGAACTTAGTTTGTTTGAAGTCATAACAGACCCTTGCATTCAATAATATGCTATTTATTGCTGCCTTTGGAAAACTAAAGTAGCAACGTTATTGTTAACCTTTTCATGTCATCCCAACATTTAATTTAAACTTCTATTAAATTAAAACTCAATTAAATTTTTATTGTCTAAGTCCTTAAGTAGTTATTTGACAGCTTTCAAATTAACCTATGAATGCTGGGAAAGCTGAGAATTGAGAATTCTTTGCAGGAAACAGAGGAAAGGAAAGCTTTGGCATGATGAAGAAGAACTGAGAAAATTGACTACTTAAATATTTAATAATGATGGAGAATAATTGAGCAATCCTAAAGCACAGCTCCCAGAATACAGCTAACACAGGCAGCCAGCAGCTGAAGCAGCTTGTGCAACAGTCTCTGTGTTCTGCTTTGGGAAGCTGAGAACCTTCTGGGGACAAGGTCCAGGATCATTGGGTAATTCCTGAAAACCTTCTGAGATACTTGGGAGTGTGCCTGATGCTGCTAGGTAATGATGAGGTGAGAGGAGCTACAAGGGTGTGAGCCTGAGGAAGCTTCTAGCAAGCTCAATCAGGTGCCCATAACCCTGAGTTTCCCTGTCAGATATTAGAGTAAGGGCAGAGGCTTCAATGCAGCCAGAGCTTCAGACAGTGGAAGCTGCTGTCCAGGTCCCAGGAGACATGGACCTCTGTTCTGCAGGAAGAGAACTCTTCTCCTGGAGGAGCTGTGTCATTAAGTAGAGTTATGGGGAGAAGTAAGCAGGCTGCACAGCATCAGAGAAGATAAGAGACAGACAGGTTCTCCTCTTTTACACGACAGTTTGAAGATCCCTGGACCCAAACTGCAATGGAGACAAAGGCAGTGTCCACCCCTAGCTTGATAAAGATCTATGATCAAATTATTGGTTTGGTAGATGAGGGTAGAACAGTGGATATTATCTACGTAGGCTTCAGGAAGGTTTTTGACACTGTCACCCATAAGATCCTCATAGACAAGCTGTTGAAGTATGGGTTGGCCAAGTAGACAGTGAGGTTGACTGAAAACTAGCTGAACTGCTGGGACTAACGGTGATGATCTGTGGGACAAAGTATAGTTGGAAGCCAGTAACTGGCAGTGTACCTCAGGGGTCAATACTGTAAGTAATCCTGTTCAAATTCTTCATTCATGATCTAGATGATCATTAGCTGTGAATAAATACATATCTTACTGTACTATTTTAAATTTAAAAATATATAATTAATATTTTTTCCCTTTGTCTTAGTTTCTCCTCGGATTTAGGAAAAGGGTATTTGTTTTTAGAAAAAGGTTCACTGAGAATATAAGCAGTGAAAAGAAAAGAAATGCTAAGATCTTTTAAAATTCTGATTTTTATGCCACTCAGCACTGCAGAATTATAGTCACAGTCTATAGGTACAATGTTGAATAAAGAATATGTAAAAGCTTTTTGGTAAATAGATACAATCCTTACTTAAGCACTACTTGGCAGTGGACTATTTTTCAAGGGTTCAGTTCACTGAATTCAATAACAAAACTTTGCTCTTCATTATAAATACAAGTTTAAATATTGAACTTCTAAAGGTCCTTGAGCTGAAAAAATAGAAAAAGGTGTTAAAAAATAAGCTGCATCTTGAGTGTTTATGTAGTTAGTGTAGTCGTACCTGTTCAAGGTGATTTACAGCTGAATATTATTTCATCAGGGTTACTACTCTGCCCTGTATCACAAAGCATTTGACTGAAAAATTACACAGTTTTCTAAATTATAAAAAACCTCTAGCTGTCTTCAGCCATCTCTTGAGCACTCTGCCTGAAACTGTTCCAGGTTATTCAACTGGGAAATAATTTGAAAGTCACCCCCCGAAGACAATGTTGTTCTTATCATACTGGCACCAAGTATCCCATTCCTAGTTGTTATAATACTCTTGCTACTTTTGCCAAATCCAAGGGATTAAGTATAAAATATTATAGATAAGGACACTGATATTTTCTCTCTTAAAACGTAGTTTAACTGAGTTTTTATATTTTTGTGTACCAAAATGACACAACCTTATCCAGCCTTCTCCAAGCCTCTTAAGTTCCAGCTGATTGATTTTATTCATCTAAATATATTTATTCATCTAAAGATATGCTTATAATCTGTTTCACTACAAAAGCCTTTTGTTGGTCTTCTGAGAACAGCATTTAAGAAGGATCATGTAGAAAACATAAAATTACATATGTGAAAACTCATATTAGAATCCAGTTTTTAATTCAGAAATTTTTTTTTAATAATTTGAGAGAACGACTCCAAATTTTTCATTTCATGTAGCATGCATACATACACACATGTAAAACATGTATAGCTGCATTTTTATATAGACATATGCATTTCTATTGATACATACATAATTTAAAATTTCTATTTGTGATTAACCTCATGGCTGAAAAAAATAGTAAATACATAATAACTTTTATAGATACATAGCAGTTTTCACTGATCTACACCTTGTGCAGTCAGTTATAAACTTATGGATTCACAACCATACACTTAACACAAGGAACTCACCAAATGTGATCACAGTGGAGTGGCAGTTTCATGACATTCATATGCTGGAAAATCAGGACCCTAAATAAATTATCATTAGAAGTGAAAAAAAAAAGTCAGAAAGGTTATTTAATGGATCGATTACAAAGTCCATATATGCACAAGAGTCATAGCAATCTCTGGAGAAAGATATACTTTATTTATTGATAATTCCCATCAAATAGATTTTAATTTATGATTTTCTGTGTAATAAAAAGATCATTTTTTCCCATAGTCATAAGGTCATCTCAAATGAGCTGATCTGATTTGTTTTGTTTTGTTTTTGTAAGATAAAAAGAAAATATATTTAGAACAAATAAAATACATTACAGTGCCCTGAAAAATTAATGTTTTTACATTTATCATAACCAGCGTTTAAGACCTTGAGACTTCTGAGTGCAAGACAGCAGCAAAATTAATTTACTAAATACAAAATAGCATTGAGCATTTTCATCCTGTGTTTTTAATTTGATCTCAACTTCATTATAGCTTCATTATCTGTACACTTGAAAGTAAATCTAAGTGCTCCTCTGAAGCACAAGCAATGTGTTCATATTTCATGTACAGCAATATTTCCCCACTGAACTGCTCCTATATTAATAATGCACAGGTTCACTAACCCATCAAGGCTTGTAGTATTATAAGCTCAATATCATTCAGCTGTGTTGGTTGATAAAACTTCATACATAAAGCATTTTGTCTTGCAGATATCAACAGATTACTCCTATTGCATTTTATATGGTAGTAAACTAAAGAGAAGCACACTTAAAAAAAAACCAACAAACAAAAAAAACTTTGAAAATTTGGATTGTTATCTTTACTTATGGAATAAATAAAACAATTTCTGTATAATTGGGTGGGGTTTTTTTGCATAAAATATAATTAATTTACTTCCATACTTTAAAATAAGATTACCACCCATTTGGTGATTATTCCAGCACTACCACAATGTTCCTGAATACTTTACATCATTCTTAGTGGTATCTAGCTTTAAAAATATTTTCATTGTACTAATTTTCCTTTTAATGCCTGATAGCTGTTAGGTTCTAACACTAGGTTTACAAAACATTTCTCTTTATTGAATACATTTTAACTAGAAAGAAAAATATTAAATATATATATATA
>NW_008590256.1:0-274 GCF_000691845.1 Merops nubicus
GGGAACCATATCAAAAGCCTTGGAGAATTCCAAGTAGACAATGTCCACCGCTTGACCCACATCAACCGAACAGGTTACTTTGTCGTAGAAGGCGATCAGGTTTGTCACGCATGGTTTGCCCTTGGTGAATCTGTGCTGGCTTTTCCCTATCATGTGCCTCATTTGACTTGTGTGTCGTGGTTACAGGGGCTGGGACCAGTGTATCCTTATGTGGGTAGAACCAAAACTGTGTATTCTATACTCTCTATGTCAGTGCTCATGGGCTGTTAAGAAA
>NW_008590256.1:762-4436 GCF_000691845.1 Merops nubicus
TCACTGGTTTGTTTTCAAACCATTACACTTGTGATAGCCCCGAGAAGGATTCGTTCCATAGCTTTTCCATGGACTGAAGTAAGATTTGGCCTATAGTTTCCTGGATCCTCCTTTAAGCCTTTCTTGTATATGGGAGTGACATTAGCCTTCTTCCAGTCTTCTAGGACATCCTCTTATCTTCAGAACCTCTCAAAGATTATGGAGTGTCCTCACAACACTGTCAGCCAAATATCTTAACACCCTCGGGTGGATATTGTCGGGGCCCATTGATTTGTAGAGGTCAACCTCCTGTAATAGTTCACATATCAACTCTTCCTTCACTGACAGTGGGTCTATGTCTGCATCAGCCTGGATTTTTATTCCCAGGGCCTGGGACAGTGCTGGTAAAGACAGAGGTGAAGAAAGTGTTGAGAACCTCTGCCTTTTCAGTGTTGTTAGTGACTACTTCACCTCTCCTGTTTAACAGAGGGCCAGTATTTTCCTTCTGTTTCTGCTTGTTGTTTACATACCTGCAGAACCCTTTCTTGTAGTTTTTGACATCTCTGGCCAATTTCAATTCGAGCTGAGCTTTTGCTTTTCTAACTGCATCTCTGCATGCCCTGGCAATGCCATTGTAGTTCTCAATGGGTATTTGTCCACTTTTCCATCTCTGGTACGCTTCTCTTGGTTTTGAGCAGAATCAGAAGCTTGCAGTTAAACTGAGGGGGTCTCCTGCTCTGCCTACTTCCCTTACCTTTAAAGGGGATGAACTAGTTTTGTGCTTCCAGGAGAGCGTTCTTGACAAACTCCTAGCACTCAGTAGCTTCTTTGTCCTCCGTGGAAGCTTCCCACAGAATCCCTCCCAACTGAGCTCTGAGCGAGCTGAAGTTTGCTCTTCTAAAATCTAAAACCTTTGTCTTAGTATTAACTTTCAGCATGTTTAGCAGGATCCCAAACTCAAGAATACTGTGATTACTGAAGCCAAGGCTATTGCTAACTGAGATGTATATTACAAAGCAGGTTTTTTTTTGGTTTGCGAGTAGCAAGTCCAGCAGTGCTCTGTTCCCGGTTGGCACATATAACATTTGTGTGAGGAAGCAGTCCTCTGTGCATTTCAGGAACTTGATGGATGACATGTGAGCTGCTGTACTGTTCTTCCAACAAATGTCTGGGTAGTTGAAGTCACCCATAAGAACCAGATTCTGTTGACCTGAAGCTTGCTTAAGTGACCCAGATAGTGTTTTGTTGGCCTTATGGTTTTGGTTTGGAGGTCAGTAGCAGATGCCTACTGTAAGATCCCTCTTGGAAACAACCCCTCTGATCTTGACCCAGAGGCATTAGATAGGGTTTCTACAATTGCCATAGTTGTCTTCTATACGTTCAAGCTTCTCCTTGACATAGAGTGCGACTCCTCCACCTCTTCTTGCCTGCCTGTCTTTATGAACCAGCCTATAGCCATCCATCATGATCCTCCAGTCATGTGATTAGTCCCACCATGATTCAGTTATTCCTGTGATATCATAACTTTCTGACTGGGCATGGAGCTCCAGTTCCTTCTGTTTGCTCTCCAGGCTGCATGCATCAGTCAGTATACATACACTTGAGGTGTTGGCATTCTGGGTCTCATCTTGGAAGGCAGCTAAGGAGTGTTTGTCACTGCTCTGTTTGGCCTGGATTATTCCCTGGTTGGATGCAATGGCATGAGTATTGCCATCTTGGGCCCCACCCCCCAAGTCTTTCAGTTTAAAGCCTGCCTCACCAAGCTGGCAAGCCTGCTGTCAAAGATTCCCTTGCTTCTTTGAGACAAGTGGATTCCATCCCTCCATAACAGATTAGAGTCATCAAAGAATGTCCCATTGTCATAAAAACCCAAAACACTCACAATGTCACCAGCCACATAGCCCGGAGTTTATATTCATTATTAAACTGTTTCTGGCTGCTCCCTTTAACTGGTAAAATGGAGGAGAAGAGAACTTGGGCACCAATGTTCTTCATGTGCACCCCCAGGGTTTTATAGTCTTCCTTGATTCTGCCTAGGTTATGGTTCACAGTGTCATTCATGCCCACATGGAAGAATAACAATGGATAGTAGTTGGTGCCCTCAACAAGTTGTGGAACCCTCTTGGCAATGTCTCAGATCTTAGCTCCTGGGAGGCAACGAACGTCTTCTCAGGTCTGCAGATGGATGCTTCAGTGGCCTTTAACAGAGTCACCCACTACAAGCACTTCTTTCTTTTTCCAGTATCCACTATGTGTTGCTGGTGCAGTTTTTTCCTTGCAGACCTTGCTCGTGGGTGTGTACAGCTGTTAAAGCTTTATATCTGTTTTTGGTTGTAATGCTGGAAGGTGGAGACTGAAACAGAGTCCTGCTATTACAAGTCACAAGGGTCCAAGGTACCTCATTCTTTGTGGTATCTGCCACAGAAACATGGTTCTGAAACCACTTATCTGTCTACATCTCGGCCCCTCTATTTTAACTGTTTACTGCAACTCAACTACCTGACACAACAGATCATCAACCTTATGCAGGTACTTCTTCACTAGAAGAAGGGTCTGGGCACTTGTTGCAACCTGCCATCTGTACTGAAGTCTCCTTCCTTACCAATTCTGTCTGGATGGAAGCATCAGACACCTTGGGGGCTTTCTCTGTAGAAACACTGGTTTTAACTGAGGTGAGTGCCCACCATCCTTACAGAGACCTAGACCGTTTCCCTGGGCTGTGAGACTACAAGCAGGGTGCATGGCCCTTCTCATGTACCCTTCTGCATGAACCACTGTGCAAACTGTGGCATGCTCTAGATCCCTGTTTGTGTGCCCTGTTCATAATTTTTAATTTTATTTTTGTGCATATGTATATATTTTTCCCCCCAGGTTTAAGAAAAAAATTTCTATGAGAGAGCAGATGTGATGAGTTTGATAGAGGGAGTAGCTAAACCGAGTTTCTTGTTATTAAACCTTTTCATGACACCTATGTTAATATAACATTGAATTTCAAAGATGCTAGTATTAAGTTATTAAAAAAAAAGTCAGTTGAAAGTCATAGTTTGAAATATTGACACAATGGTTTTACACTTTGTGAATGAGGAAATGTTTTTTAAAAACAAGTTATTTTTTTGTTAATGTTTGGCTGAAGTAGAGAAAAAACAAGGACACTGCACCTGGAAATATGTGACAGTGATTTGCCTTGGCATAAACTTATTCTCTTCTGGCTCTTAGACTACAGTGATCTCAGTGGTAGAAATAAAAAAATATCAATTTTCTCTCTGGTGTTTGGAAAAGTTGAGGTTGGGGGGGTTATTGATAGTGTGTTTTCAGTTTGTGTGTGTGGTTTTTTTTTTTTTTGTTTTTTCTCTCTCTTCTTTTCATGCTGAAAATGAGCATTTATCCTGTAGTATTTACTGTATAGTGTTTTGCCTAGAGTTCCTCATCACTTACTGTTGGCTTAGATACGTTATATTTCTCAGAGTAAAGTCCTTTAATATACAGACCACTGCAGCAATTTTAGTTTTAAAAGTAGCATCATGTAGTGCTGCTTGTACAGTCTTGGCAATCTGTAGTGTCTCTTCATTGCAGAATATATAGAGTGTAGTCTCATATTGCCCTGCTTCCTACCTCCTTTACATACACAAACTTTTGGGGTTTGGTTTATAATACTGCCCTTGTAGGGGTTGTGTCTCCAAGTCAAAGTTCTACTG
>NW_008590257.1:0-297 GCF_000691845.1 Merops nubicus
GGGCATGGCTGCAGCTCACCTGACCTTAGCAGCCAACTGAAGTCTCCTCTACGGTGCTGAAAGGATCCTGACTATGCAGAAATTCATCGAAGCAGATTATTACGAGCTGGACTGGTATTATGAAGAGTGCACGGATGGTAAATACTCCTCTCGAGTCTTTTGTTGCAGGATTTGGAGCTTGTGAGGCTGGAGCAGCGTTCTTCAGTGGTTCTGAAAATGAAATGCCTTGGAAAAGGCAGCAGCCTGGGTAGCAGCACATCTCTTGCACCTCAGTCTGCGCTGCCAGAGGCTGGCCTG